>NC_030850.1:4385910-4390385 GCF_000208745.1 Theobroma cacao
CTCGAAAAACATCCACCCGAAAGAGGCAACTCTTTGCCCCTTTTTGGTGGTAATACTCAGATATTTGTTCCAATTATATTATTTATTATTTATTTATTTTTCACTTATTATTATTATTACTATTTATTATTTATTATTTTATTTATTATTATTTTTTAAAAAAATATATATATAATATAATATGTATATATATACATTTGCATCATGAACTATCATTATTAATATTATTTTATTTTTTTGCAAGCCTCCAAATATATTTATAATATTAATTTTTTTGTTATTATTTTTATATTTTATTAAAGTTAAGCAAACAATTAAAATAGACTAGATAAGCCCAAAACAATAAGTCCAAATTCACCAGAAATGGGTAAGGCCTCACCTTGCTTGGGCTAGAAAGATGGCCCAAGTTGTGTGGGCTGCACGGAGGTCTCCCTAGCCTGCTTCCTTGGTCCGTCGGGCCCTCTCCTAAACGCACCGTTTTGGGGCTTTGGGGACTCCCTCAAACGACGTCGTTTTGGCGTCGACCTTTTGAATTCTTCACTCCGCTGAAACGACGCCGTTTATACCTTAAACTCGGGTATATAAATCCTATTTTCGGCCTTTCCTCTCATTTTCAGATTTCATTTTCTCTCTCTAGCCGCACCCTCTCCCTTCTCTCTAAAAAAAAAACCCCCTTCTTTGCCGGCGCCGGCGTCGCGTCCTCTCTTTCCCCGAGTCTCTCTCCGGCTTCCTCACTCTTTCTCTTGAAACCCTCTTCCCTTCCGAACGAAAGATCGGGCGCTCCCTTCCTTCGGTCGGCGGGGACCCAAACGGGTTTAGGTTTTCCCCTACCGGTGGCCGACGCTCCACAGATCCCACCTTCTCTTCACCGCTCACCTCTCTCTCTCCCTCAAACCGAATCGAAACCTCGGTTGAAACCCCCGATCTGATTTTTGGTTCCCACCTTTGATTTTTTTGATTTCTTTTTTTTTTGTGTGGTTAGGTAGCTGCTGGTAGATCTAGGATTTTTTCTTTTTGTGTCTTTCTTCCCGTTTGTTCTTTGCAGGTAGCCTTTAAAGAGCCGGGTTGTCCAAAAATTTGGACAACCCGGTGATGAGGTTCTGGCACCCCCTGGAGTTGGTGGCCAGAACCCCCATCACGCGTAGTGGGTGGGGGACGAGATGGCGAAGGGATGGCTGGGCGTACGCCCAGCCATCCCCTTTTTTTTATTTTTTTATATTTTTTCATGTTTTAGTTTATTTTATGAAAATTTTTTATTTATTTATTATTACACTTTTTTCTTTTTTTTTTTAGGGTGTCTACAATGACTAAATATGATTAAAAATAATTAAATTTATTTTAATAGTTATTTTTAAAATACTCTTACTAAAAAAATTATTTTCCATAATTTTCTCAAACGATAATGCTTCCAAAAGAAGAAAATTGAAAATCACAATTTCATCCGTATGCCTATATAAGTATATATCACCTCAGGTATGAAACAAGGTTACACTATTTCTTTTTCATTCAATTGTCGGTCCTTCGTCAAGGGAAAGCTGCGAGAACGCATCATGCTGAAAAACCCAGAGGAAGAGCACCCCAAGAAGGCGTTTGGGTGGGCAGCTAGAGTTCAATCTGAGGTTCTATCTCCCTTCAAATTCTTCAGAAGGTTTTCTCTTCCATCCCCAAGTATCCTTGTCTGCTCCCATCAATTTCTTTTTCATGGAAGCTAAATGTCAGATTTGCAGAGCAACAGGAGAGAAGGATGTGGCTCTGAAAGTGCTCTATTGTGGGATATGCCACTCAGATGTACATATGATCAATAACGATTGGGGACTCTCCTACTATCCTCTTGTGCCAGGGTATAGTTAGAACCTAATTAAAGTAATTTTTGTATCCCTACGTATATATTAATCATCTTCTTTTAACCTTCGTTTGTGCACATGTCTAGGGTGCAGTCAATAATAACATTTTTTATCTATATGTTGCGATTTCCATTGAGACTACTTCCTAGGCTAGAAGAAAGCATTTGATCTGTGTTTTCTCAACTGAAATGATTGCTTGACTCAGTCATGAGATTGTCGGTGAAGTAAATGAAGTGGGAAGCAAAGTAGAAAAGTTCAGAGTTGGAGACAAAATTGGGGTGGGTGTCATAGTGGGATCATGTCGCTCCTGCGAGAACTGCGCCAACAATCTTGAGAACTACTGCCCTAATTATATACTAACCTATTCATCGAAGGACTACGACGGCACTATAACATATGGAGGCTATTCGGACATCTTGGTTGTAAACGAGCACTTCGTAGTTCATATCCCCGAAAAATTGCCTCTCCATGCTGCTGCTCCCCTTCTCTGCGCTGGGATCACAGTTTATAGTCCACTGAGATATTTCGAACTTGATAAGCCAGGTTTGCATCTTGGTGTTGTTGGCCTGGGCGGGCTAGGCCATATGGCTGTGAAATTTGCCAAGGTTATGGGGGCCAAGGTGACAGTTATCAGTACTTCTCCTCACAAAAAGAAGGAAGCTATGGAAAATCTCGGAGCTGATTCATTTTTGGTTAGCTACGAGCAAGATCAACTAGAGGTATATGTTTGCTTTCTCAGAAATTTTATAAGCGTTCTTCCTGGTGTAATTGGCTTCTAATTAATGTCATATTAAATGCAAAATTATTGGTGATGGTTTAGGCTGCCAGAGGCTCAATGGATGGTATCATCAACACAATATCTGTGCAACATTCTTTGCTGCCATTGATTCGTCTACTCAAGTCGCACGGAAAGCTTATAATGCTTGGCGGTACTGTGAAGCCACTTGAGCTACCAATTATTCCTTTGTTAGCAGGTAAGGTTACATATGAAGTTAAGGTTATACGTCATAGGTTGGTAAGTAAATTGTTGGCTTTTTTGAAAGGGAAAAATTTTTTTTTCTCCGATTCACGTCCTCTTCATGATGAAATCATCCCAACACAAAAAGTAGGATGAATTTACACCTATATTGCGTACGATTCTTCATTGCATAGCTCTAAATTGTAAACATAGATATGTGGTATAGAATCTGATATTCTTCAAATTAAGTGCTGCAAATGACACTATGACAGGGAGGAAGATTATCGGAGGTGGCGTGAGTGGAGGAATGAAAGAAACTCAAGAGATGATTGATTTTGCCGCCAAGCACAACATTATACCGGAAGTTGAAGTTATTCCAATGGAGTATGTAAACACTGCCATGGAACGCCTCGTCAAGGCAGACGTTAAGTACAGGTTTGTTATCGATATTGGAAACACATTAAAGAACTCATGCCCTTAATTTTCTTTCCTTGTTATCATATGAAAACTGAGTATGTTTGTATGTTATAAAGTGTGTATATATATATACATATATATGGGTTAATTTGTTTATTTTTAAATAAAATTGCCCATATGAATTGTATTAAATTTTTTCTTTTCTTTCGTGTGTAATAATCCGTATGTTTTCTTTCATAACCAACGTTAAACGTTTCCCTTCCTTTGGCCATAATTAAATCTCGTATATATGGTACTATTGTCTGTCGTTTTAACTCTCAACTACAGGCAAGCCTGTGTCTTCTTCTATATCAGCCCAAAGACCACATGTTCCCTCCGATTGCCACCCCACCTTCAATTCCCTTCACCCAAAAGCTACCATCACAAATTAATTATTATTATTATTATTATTATTAATTTGCAAAAGAACTTTGAGTCCAATTTTTAGAATAAAGAATTATATATGCTTATGATCGACCAAAATGTGGAAATGCATCACCGGTTAACTTTTTATATGTGCGAAAGGATAACAAACGATATCCTTATATCTACCACAAATTTTCTTGGCAAGATATGTACGTACCAATTTTAAGTTATGTGGTCTTCTTTAAGTGACAACATAGGGCCCAATATAGAGCTAGGCCAATAAATCTTCAGATAACGAGTGTTGCCATCAGCTAGCAATGCCTATGTCTGAATCTAGGCTTCGTAAATGATGATCGATAGATGACATGCCACGACAGAAGAGTGAACTGACAATTCCTTCGGTCCCAGCTAGTGCTGCAAAACCATACGTACATCATCAAATTTCTTTTGAGCCATATCGACCACGTAATCTAATGACACGTTTGACCACAAAATCTAATGATATGTTTGGTTCGTGAAATAAGTAAAATTAAAAAGATATATTTAGTTTTTTAAATAAATAATAATAAAATAAAATAATTATTACATATTAATAGAATGAGATTAGAATGGAATAGAATAGAATAAGTATTACGTACTTTGGTATGATGTATGAAATAAAATATGAATAATTATTATGATTTATTACCGTATTTGATTGGTAGCAATAACTTTGGAATAAGAAAGAAATATAAAATAAAAAAATAAAAATATCTTTTGTTATATATAATTATTTAATTTTTATTTTATTTTTAAATATTAATAATTTATGATTAATTAAATATTAATAATTTATAATTAAAATTTTAAAT
>NC_030850.1:4391506-4636961 GCF_000208745.1 Theobroma cacao
TTTTTTATTTTTTATTTATACTCATTAAAAATTTAATATATTAATAATTTAATAAATAAAACATTAATACCCTAAAATATTAATATTTTAATATTTTAATCATTTTAATATTAATAATGTTTAAATTATATATACAATATTAATATTTTAAATTTTACAAATAAAATTTTTTTATTCTTTTTTTTCTCTTTTTTTTCTTCATCAGTCGGTCGCTGAAAAGGCGATCGATGTAATAAAACATCGATCTGGGGCACCATGTGGTCGGATCTGGCCACTATGGCGCCAGATCGGTGCTTCCCCAAGGTTGGATCTGGCCGTGGAGTGCTAGATCCAATCGTGGGATATGGTCGGGAAGCACCAGATCCAGTGCTTCCTGCGACCAGATCTGGTAGTTGAGTGCCGGATCTGGCCACTACGGCGCTTCCCCACGGCTAGATCAAGCCGTGGGGTGCTAGATCCAACTGTGAGATCTGGTCGAGAAGCACCAAATTCGGTGTTTCCCACGACCAGATTTGGCCGTTGAGTGCCAGATCTGGCTGGATCTCTTTTTGAAGCTTGTCCGACCATATTCGGACGTGAAACCATCGTCGTCGCCATCACCAACGTCATCTCCGGTGTTGAGTGCCACTTAGAGAGAGAATAAGAGAGGAAAGAACGTGAGAATAGAGAGAAAGAATAAAGGAAAATGAGAAGAAAAAATTATTTTATATGGATCAAGTTGTAATTTTGTAAATCTAATAAGGGTTTTTTAGTCATTAAGCATTTTAAAGCTATTCCATGATTCACGAAATAGATAAAATCAAGGGGAGAGTCGGGAATACTTAAAGCAAACTTATCCCCCATTTTAAAAAATATATATTACTGAGGAATTCTTATTCCTTATTTCACTTTTAAACCAAACAAAAGTTTAGGGATTGAGTGGGAATAGAGGAGGAATAGCATAGCTATTCTCCATACCAAACGTGCGGTAAAAGAAAAGAGAACGAGGGTTTGCACGTATTAAGAGGGCTTTTCCTGTGCATTGCACCAGATCACACCCAAAAAACTAATTTTGCGAGACCTAAGTTTTGCTTTGTAGTTTCACTGGCTAAAGTTGAAAATGGGGAAAGTCTTCATCAAATATGAAAGCCTTTTTTGTTATTTTCTATGGCTAGATAGTAATTGTTGTTCAACTCATTTGATTTTACCCAAAAAGATGATTTAGGTAAATCTTCTTTGATTTTAATAAAACAGAGTGATTTTATTGGTAATCTATTTTTATAAGGTGATCAGTTATTATTACATCTTAAAACGGGAGGGATAAAAAATGTAATATTAGAGGAAAAATATCTCGATATAATTAAAAGTGAATTTAAACAAAAATTTAATTTTTTGTTAATATTATTAATTAATGTAAGTCTCTCGATGAAATAAATAGTAAAACTTTTGTATATGTATTTTTATCTGAAAATTAAATAATTGGTTTATCTACGTCCAAATCCTTTTTATCAAAAAATTCTAACTTGATATTAAATAGGTGACATGAAAATTACTTTTTTTAAAAAAAAGGTGACATGCAAATTAATTCTTAATGTAGCAAGCACAAACTCAACTTTATAGTATCATGATATGTGATTTCGTTACGGTTTTCTTCTTTCTTTGGATTAGTGAATCCATCGGTACCATGTGAACATCAATGTCAAAATACCATGACCAAATAAGTATAAAATTAATTTAATGCCAAATAGACAAACTTCCATAAACTTAAGGGTCAATAGTCGGGTTGAGCTCTAACTGATCTTCAAAGGCCAAATTTCCTATTGATGCCAAAATCAAAGGAAGGACTTTTGGGCTGATTGAGTTGAGGTCTTGCAAATATTAAACAAAGGGAAGGGTGATGGAGTAGGGTCGACGACCAGCCTTTGATGCTTAAGTTAGTGAATGTTTAGTGGAATGGGGAGTTGAAACTTACCTTTAGAAACAAAACACAAATTAACTAAAACAATTACCCAATTTTAGGCATGGAAAAAAGAAAAATGATTCATAGGCATGGAAGATAATTATAAGAAAAGGTTTTGCTTATTTATTCTGTTCAAAAAAGTTCTACAGCTCTCGAGGAAAAGGAAGTGCTACAAAAACACTAAACAACACTCAAATTATGGATCAATCAATTTTTCATAAATATTTAATTATTTTTAAATTTTAAAAAATAAAAATTTAAACTTATTTTTTAAATAAAAAAATCATATACTAATTAATAAGTTAAAAACTTAAATATTGAATTTAATAGCAATAACATTGCGTAGTTAGAGGATATTATTATCTCATGGAAATGATTAGTATGCCCCCCATTTTCATCATTAAAAAGTGATTAAGTGAAGTCGATAAGGCCACGTGTAACGTGTGCTACTGGTATGGGCCTAGTTAGGGCCATGGTCCAACAATTCCCTTGATGATTATCTCACCAAACTAGAATTTAATGAAAGCATCTAAGTACCACAAATTTTGTTCAAAGTTGGTTTTTATTAATAGGTCAAGTGCTTATTTAGTCTGATCAAGAAAGTTTTAAAGCTCTCGAGGATCTGTTGTACTTAAAGGGCGTTACTATCTCATGGAAATGACTAATATGCCCCACAATTTGCATAATTAGAAGTGATCAAGTGAAGGAGATAAGACCACGTGTCCCATGTGCTTCTGGTATGGGCCTAGTTAGGGCCATGGTCCAACAATATCTTGACAAAATTGACAATTAAAACTTCATTTGCAGGCATTTACAAAGACATTTAAAGATTAGATTCTAATGACAAGTTAGGTTTATGGGATAAAATAAAGTAGAAATAGAATGAAATAATGTTATATAATTTGGTTGACAGAATGAAATAAAGTAAGAATTGTTATTATTACTTTTGTCAATATTTGGTTAGTAAAAATAATTTTAAAATAACAAAGATTTAATTGATAAAAGACAATAATACTTTGTATTATAATATGATTATTTTTTATCTTATTTTATTTTTAAATATTAATATTTTATTTATTATTTAAATATTACTTTGATTCAAAAATATTTAAAATATTAATTAATTTTTAAAATTTAAAATATTAATATTTAAAACTATTAATGTTCTATTTATTAAATTATTAATATATTAAAATTTTAATGAGTATAGATAAAAAATAAAAAATTATTAATATTTTAATCATAATAATATTAAATTATANAAGATTTATTTTCATCAAAAACAAAAATACTCTTTATATAATTTAGTAAAATTTATACCAAAGAGAAGATTAAGTAATTTTTTTCTTTTTAATCATTTAATTTTTATTTTCATTAAAACTTTAAAATTTTAATAATTTAATAATTTATTATTAAAGTATTAATATAATTTTTCTTTTTTCTTTTTTGTATTTTTTATTTTTATTTTTATTTTCATTTAATAATTTAAACATTAATATTTTAAAATATTTTATTTTATTTATAATTTAAATATTATTATAAATAAAATATTAAAATATAAAATTTTATTTTAAATTTAAAATATTAATTTTGTAGGTCTAGGCTTGTAACTTTTAAAAGTAAATAAGGACATTTTAGTCCAAAATGGTTTGGACTCTATTCTCATGGGTGTGAAATAACTAATATCATGGGAGAAATGGTATTAGTCATTCCAAAATTTTGTAAGGTTTTAAAGAATAGTCATTCTTTCTTTCAAAAACAAACTAATCCAAGGGAGAATTTTTTGAAACATAAAAGAAGAATGGCTTAGCTATTCCCAGCCGAACAAGTCATAAGTACCACAATTACCATCACAAAAGGGTAACCACTAACCAAACTCTCTTTCTTTTTCCACACTTGAATTTAATGAAAGCATCTAAGTATCACAATTACCACCACAAAGTTATTCAAGTCCCGGATTAGGCTCAAGTAATAATAATATCAGCCAAACATGCCATGTGATATCTCACATCCCACATCTGATGTGATATGATTTTTAAGACCTATATAATAATCTAAATCCATTATTACTAGCAACTTGAGCTTAAGTTTTTGAGAACAATGTGATTTAGGCTCGAAAAGTTGCTAGGTCAGTACTTGGACTTGGGTCATTATATATGGTTTCAGAACTTACGCCAATCCGATGTGAGCTTCCACATTGCTCTAGCGAGATCTTAGTCCTATGGATGCTTTAGATGCCATGTGATTTAGGCTCGAAAATTTACTAGGCCGGTGCTTGGACTTGGGTCATTATAAATGGTTTCAGAGTTTACGCCAGTCCGATATCAGCTATCACATTGCTTTGGCGAGATTTTGATCCTGTGGATGCCTTAGGCCCGTCGCACTTAAATTCAATGAAAGCATCTAAGTACCACAATTACCACCACAAAGTTATTCTAGTCTCAAATTAGGCTCAAGTACTAATAACATGCTTTTTCTTTTTCATTTAAAGCCCTAGCTATTAGGAATTCAAAATACTTATATAACAATCAAAGTCTATTACTACTAATAATTTGAGTTCGAGCTTTTGATAGCCATGTGGTTTAGGCTCGTCACACTTGAATTTAATGAAAGCATCTAAGTACAACAATTACCACCACAAAGTTATTCTAGTCCCGGATTAGGCTCAAGTATTAATAATATGCTTTTTCTTTTAAGCTTTTGAAAGTCATGTGATTTAGGCTCACCACACTTGAATTTAATGAAAGCATCTAAGTACCAAATTACCACTACAAAGTTATTCTACTCCCAGATTAGGCTCAAGCACTAATAATAGGCTTTTTCATTTTTCATTTAAAGCCCTAGCTATTAGGAATTCTAAATACAAAGTTTATTCATTTATGTCTTATTTTAAAAGACAGAACATGATCTTTATAATTAATTTTTAGTTTTAATTAGGGGTAAGGGGATTCAAACCCTACTCTCTAAACAAGCGATCATGCATTAACTAATGACCCAAAGGCTCTGATGTAAGATCTTTATAATTTTAAAAATAAAAAATCCTCAAAAACTAATATTTATAATTTTAAAAATATATTTTTTAAAACATTATACATCGATAGTACATTAACGAAATTCATTACTAATTAACCATAATGCTTCTCAAAAAAAAAAATTCACAATTTGATCCATATGCCTATATAAATATGTATCACCTAAGGTATGAAACAAGGTTACACTAATTCTTGTTCATTAATTTGTCGTTCCTTCGTAAAGGGAAAGCTACGACAACACATTATGCTGAAAAACCCAGAGGAAGAGCACCCCAAGAACGCTTTTGGGTGGGCAGCTACAGTTCAATCTGATGTTCTATCCCCTTTCAAATTCTCCAGAAGGTTTTCTCTTCCATCCCCAAGTATCCTTTTCTACGGCCATCAATTTTTTTTTTTTCCATGGGAGCTAAATGTCAGATCATTATTATTCATGATCAGAAAGAATTTTCTTTCCTTCTTCAGTCTTTTTCTTTCATTATAGTAATGCAGTCGTCACACGAATGGGAAATTAAAGCACAAAATGTGGCAATATTCTTTTTATAATCGAACTAAGTCAACGATCTATCTTTTGGTTACCCCCTTTTTTTATGATTTAAAGTTTAAATGATTTACAGGGCAACAGGAGAGAAGGATGTGGCTCTGAAGGTGCTCTACTGTTGGATATGCCACTCAGATGTACATCTGATCAATAACGATTGGGGACTCTCCTACTATCCTCTTGTGCCAGGGTATAGTTAGAACCTAATTAAAGTAATTTTTCTATCAATATTTTTACCATTTCACTACATCACTCCTACGTATATATTAATCATTTTCTTTTAACTTTTGTTTGTGCACAGATCTAGGGTGTAGTCAATAATAACATTTTTTATCTATATGTTGCGATTTCCATTGAGACTACTTCCTAGGCTAGAAGAAAGTATTTGATCTGTGTTTTCTCAACTGAAATTATTGCTTGACTCAGGCATGTGATTGTCGGTGAAGTAAATGAGGTGGGAAGCAAAGTAGAAAAGTTCGGAGTTGGAGACAAAGTTGGGGTGGGTTTCATAATGGGATCATGTCGATCCTGCTAGAACTGCGCCAACAATGGCACTATAACCCCAAACCTATTCATCGAAGGACTACGATGGCACTATAACATATGGAGGCTATTCGGACATCTTGGTTGTAAACGAGCACTTCGTAGTTCATATCCCCGAAAAATTGACTCTCGATGCTGCTGCTCCCCTTCTCTGCGCTGGGATCACAGTTTATAGTCCACTGAGATATTTCGAACTTGATAAGCCAGGTTTTTATCTTGGTGTTGTTGGCCTGGGCGGGCTAGGCCATATGGCTGTGAAATTTGCCAAGGTTATGGGGGCCAAGGTGACAGTTATCAGTACTTCTCCTCACAAAAAGAAGGAAGCTATGGAAAATTCGGAGCTGATTCATTTTTGGTTAGCTACGAGCAAGATCAACTAGAGGTATATGTTTGCTTTCTCAGAAATTTTATGAGCGTTCTTCCTGGTGTAATTGGTTTCTAATTAAAGTCATATTAAATGCAAAATTATTGGTGATGGTTTAGGCTGCCAGAGGCTCAATGGATGGTATCATCAACACAATATCTGCGCAACACTCTTTGCTGCCATTGATTCGTGTACTCAAGTCTCACGGAAAGCTTATAATGTTTGGCGGTACTGTGAAGCCTCTTGAGCTACCAATTATTCCTTTGTTAGCAGGTAAGGTTACATATGAAGTTAAGGTTATACATCATAGGTTGGTAAGTAAATTGTTTGCTTTTTCGAAAGGGAAATTATTTTTTTTTTCCGATTCACGTCCTCTTCTTGATGAAATCATCCCAACACAAAAAGTAGGATGAATTTACACCTATATTGCGTGCGTACGATTCTTCATTGCTTAGCTCTAAATTGTAAACATAGATAAGTGCTGCAAATGACACTATGACAGGGAGGAAGATTATCGGAGGTGGCGTGAGTGGAGGAATGAAAGAAACTCAAGAGATGATTGATTTTTCCGCCAAGCATAACGTTATACCGGAAGTTGAGGTTATTCCAATGGATTATGCGAACACTGCCATGGAACGCCTCGTCAAGGCAGACGTTAAGTACAAATTTGTCATCAATATTGGAAACACATTAAAGAACTCATGTTCGTAATTTTCTTTCCTTGTTATCATCTGAAATTTGAGTATGTTTGCATGTTATAAAGTATATATATAACATGTTATAAATTTGAGGGATGCAGGAGACTCAGGAGATGATCAATTTTGCAGCCCAACACGATTTAAAACCAGACATTGAAGTTATACCTGTAGACTATGTGAACACTGCCATGGAACGCCTCGCAAAAGGAGATGTTAAATATCGCTTTGTCATCGACATTGGGAACACATTGAAGGCTACATCTGAACTTTGAGCTTCATGCATTACGTAACATATTTGCTAGTACTATACTTGTTATAGATTAACTGCTATCCCTAGTCGCTGGTTTTTATCAAATTTTCATGATGTTGTAAAAGCATGATGCATGCATGGCCGAGTGTCATGTGGTAGCCGGTATGAATATTATTTTATCTAAAGATGTGGGATATTTTAGAGGTAATTAATGTTATTCCACTTATTCATAGAACATAAAGTGTTCAACCATGAATTTCTCGTGGGATGGAAATGAGGCGCTAAGAAAAATTACATGAAAGTGAGATGAGAAGTTGTACATGAATCTAAAAAAATGGTTTGGAAATAATAAATTTGTTTAACAAAAACTTGGCACATTTGAAAATGGTGGTGGAGGTTTGAGAATGAGAAGGGTCATCCTTGAGACGTATGAGACAGGAAAAAGATTAAAGGTTTAACAACTTTTTTAAGAAACGAGAGATGTCAATGGGTGGTGGGTAATGGGAAAAATATCATGTTCTGGTATGATATTTGGGTAGAAAATAAACCATTGAAAGTTGTGTTCCCCAGATTATTCCTATTAGCAGTGAACAAGGAAACAAGGATGAGGAGGTATGCCAAGGAAATTATTCTCTAAATCCCAGCTGGGTGATTGATTTTAGGAGAGATTTGTCTGAATGGGAACTTGAGCTACTCAATCAATTGATTAACATTCTAAAGAGTGTGTGCATTATAGAAGAAAAGGAGGATAAGTTGGTTTGGACTTTTTCAATTAAGCAACTTTCACGCTCTAAATCGAGATGAAGGGGAGTTCGTTGATGAGACTCTTTGCAGGGTATGAAAACTCGGAATTCGCCCCATGGTCCAATGTTTTTTGTGGCTCTTATAGCTGGACCGATTATCAACTAAAAAGTTCTCATCGTCAAGGGGAATCCCTCTTGATGAGGAAACCAAATTAATTATGTCCTTGGTGTACAAATGTTGTTGACGATTGCAACCATGTTTTCATCATTTGTTATTGGAGCTGGAAGCACTGGTATGAAATACTAATTTGGTGGAATGTTGTCTGCTGTCGACTTGATTCCAGAGGATATTAATTATTTTAATCATTGTTTCTGATCCCATCAGTTTTTTTTACTCTAACTTTATTAAGTTATTTTCTATCAAAGTTGCATTAAAAATCGTATCCGAACATTTGATTCATTAATTAGTATATAATTCTCTTACATAAAGGGTAAAGTAACCTTCTCCCCTAATTATAAAAAAAAAATTGTATTAAAAATCTTCTATGAATTCCTTTAGTGAGGACATTTTTTCTCTTATCAAATTTGTCTGTCAGATAACATTTTAGAGGAAATTACGTGAAATAACCTTTCTTGATAAGAGCATTTTAAAAATAATCATCAAAATAGATTTAATCATTTTTAATTATATTTAATCATGACTTGATAAAAATACTCTTAAAAATATTTCAAATAAATTAAACCATTCATCATAATTTCTTTCCATTTGTGCTTCCGATTTCTCTCTCTCACCATCTCACTCTCTTTAATTTTATCGATTTCTCTCTTTGACATTTATCTGCTATGCTCTGATTTTTCTCTCCCGCATTTCAGATTTTTCTTTCTTGTCATTTCAAGACATCAAGCGATGGTTTGAAATAGCCTTTAATTTGAAGAATTTAATTTTTAAGTATTTTGGATAAAACTAAAATGGTAGAAATGATCATAGATGTTTGAAATAAGTTTTAATTGGATTAATTAGAGACCTAGACATCAATAAACTCAAAATTTTGAAATTTATAAATATAAGTTTTCAAAAGAATTTTTTTTATTTTTAGTCGAAATAGGTGTTTTAGATAAGAAAATTTACGCTTTGATTTGTAAAAACATGTTAGAAACACTTTAATCGGTGTCAAATTGTCAAAAAAACAAAAAGAAATGAAGAGAGTTGAGAAGATTTGAAGTTTTGGTTTGTAAGTAACAATAATATTTTAAGTATTAAAGTGTAACAAATTGTTTTTGAATATGGTGTGTAACAACAATATTTTTTCGACATGGTGTGCAACAACAATATTTTTTTTTTCAATATGGCATGTAACAACCTAACCATAGTGTGTCACATGTTTTTGTACATGGCGTAAAATAACCTAGCCATGACGTGTCACATTGTTTTATACATGGCGTGTAACAACCTAACTATGGCGTGTCACATATTTTTATACATAGCGTGTAACATGTTTTTGTACATAACGTGTAACAACTTAACTATAACGTGTCACATGTTTTTGTATATGACGTGTAACAATCTAACCATGACATGTAACATATTTTTATATATGACGTGTAACATCATAACGTATAATTTCATTAAAGGTAATTTTATCCAATTTAATTAAAAATAATTAAAATTATAAAGAATGTTATTTTTAAAAACATCTTATTTATAAGGGTTATTTTTTAAAATGCTCTTAACATTTACGTGGATTTTGAGTTCTTTTAAAAGATTATGACAATTGTAAAAGTTCTTTCAATAGATTGATGCTTACAATCAATCATAAGGTGTGTTTCTTGTTGAAATATGTTTAAAAAAATCAATCAACGAATCATAAAACGTGTTTCTTGTCGAAATATTTTTAGAAGAATCTATCAATATGCTGACTCACTGGCAAAAAGGAGTGTGGGTAGGAAGAAATTGTCTGTGGAATGGCGCTGAAATTGAAATCCATTTCCTTGTTGAAGATGGTTTCATTCTGTAATAGGGAAAAAGTACAGCGGAATGGCAGCTTTCTTTCTTTTTGTTATATTGGATTTTTCCTTACTCGGACTACTGCTGTTGTATGAGTTCTCTTCTTTCAGTTTGTCCGAGATATTTTGGTATGTCCATCAGGGTACCTAGGACAGAGTCAGGATTTCTAATTTAAATGAGTAAAAAATAAAAAATCTAATATTTGAGAAGACTAAATTATAAAATTTTTTGAAACTTTGAGAAGGTGGGTGCCCTACTAACCCCCCTCCCTCCGCCGCTGTCAGTACTTATGTTTCAAGTATTGCTCGACTCGATTTTAGTTTGAGCAAATCTTAATGAAATTATGACTTAGCAAAAAAGAGTACTAATTTTTATAGAAGATTTGAAAACATAAGAATCAATTCGTGTGTGCATGATTTGAATACTTGAGGTAAATAAAATAATTGCTTTTCTATATTAACAATACCATAAATAAATACATAACCTACAATTAATATTTTCCAAATTAAATTAGAGAAGCATTTTAATTTGCAACAACGTATATGGGTAGCTTTCGCGTAATATGTCCAAATAAGACAATTGATTACTGGTTGAAGCTAAAAAGCACGACTACTTCATTTATAAAATCAATGCCAGATTGTTTAAAGAGATTAATAAAGAAGAATAAATAAAAGTTTGAATAAAATATGAGTTAATAAAGGTTAATGATTTCTAAAATTATTGTAGACGTTTAACCAAAAAAGTTGCTAATTAACTACTACTACTACTACCCCTTCTGTGTCTTTTTTTTTTGTAAGAAAATAAAATATGAAATATTTTTTTAAGAAAGAAAAAATTTTATGTTTCTATAACCATTTAAAGGTATTATAATCACTAAAAATATTTAAGAAACTTTTTCTTAGTATATCAATTTAATGATTGTTAATAGATATATTTTGTGACCCGTCGACATTTGCCATAAATAAAAGAGTAAAGCTGCTAAAACAAGTCTTCTTAGCTCAAACTTGACATTTGTGCTGGAAAGTTTAAGAAGCTTTGTCTTAGTCAATCCTACATAGCAATAAAGCATATGCTTGCTTTTGTTTCTTGTTTGAATATTTTAAAGATAAAGTGAAAGAAAGGAGTAGAAAAAAAAATGATTAATTCGATAAAATAATTGATTATGTGAAAAATTATGAAGAATAGTCGACTAAATTTATGTAATTAATCGACTGACATACTGCAAAGATGAGCCGAAACACTTCAAAACTAGGTTAGTCCATTAAAATCTTTGAATAGTCAATTATCGGTAAAATTCAAAGTAAAAATTTGGTTTTGCACCACATTAGTAGACTAAGGCCTTTCATATGGTCAATTAAAACTCAAAGTGAAAGTTTGGTTTTGGAATGTGTACTAGTCAAGAATCTTGATGAATTTAGCCAACTATCAGCAAAAATCTAAAATTTCAAAGGGAAACTAGCTTAAAAAGAATCAGCACTATGAATCCTTAACATCGAATATAAATTTGTAAGTATTTAAACCTTTTTCAAAAACAACAAAACTATCATTTTTTTTTTCTTAAAAAGTTACTAACAGTATTTATTGAGATCCAAAAAATATGTCCTCAAAGATAACAATTGAAAAGACAACTTGATCAGGTGAATAATCACCGTTGGAAGTTATAACAATTGAAAAGACAACTTAGTCAGGTGAATAATCACCGTTGGAAGTTATATATCTTTTGATCCAAGATAAACATTATTCCATCACATAATAAAATTAAGACAACTACTTCTAATATCAATCCACTTTATTCCTTAAAACAGCTCAAGTTTCTTATACATCTGACACCGTAGAATATCTTGTATAAGGTACAATGTTTCGCCTCTCATTAAGAATGTTTACTGATTTGATTTAATTAGTGTGAAGTGCACGGATCAAATAAAAGTTTGATTGTATCCTGAACTATTGGATTAAATTAATTGCACATAATGATTGATGGGGTGTAGCAAATCTTTCGACTATGACATTTGACATTTGAGCAATCTCTCTCAAGTCATTTCTTTCATATCTGACCTAAGTTTTAAGCATTAAAATACATGAATTTAGTGATTCTTATTGGATGCCCCGTTAACATTTGACTTTAATTTATTGACTGGAAATTTGAGATTGAGCGGCAACAAGACTAATTTCTTTTATTCATTACAATAATAGCGTAAGGTCGCTTTGCTCAGGCCCTCTTTCCCTTTTTTGTAAGATAAAAAACCAAAATCCTGGACCGGTGTCGGCTTCAAGCGGCCTTCAGTGTGTTCCCAATGTCAATGACGAATCGGTATTTGACATCTGCTTTGAGAAGGCGCTCCATGGCAGTGTTCACATAATCCATAGGTATAACTTCAACATCTGGTTTTACGCTGTGTTTAGCTGCGAAATCCATCATCTCTTGAGTCTCCTTCATCCCTCCAATCATGCTTCCTCCGACTATCTTCCTCCCTGCCATTAAAGGTATATTACTTCTTGTTAGTGCCTCAGTCTTAATTCCATATTATATCCAATACTGGATTGGAATATACAATAGAAAGCATTACGACTCCAACCAACTTAATTAGGATATCTATCGAGATTCGAGACCTCAACTCACTCCCACAAAACATATACTAATAATAATAGATATTCTTACCTTGGAGCAAAGGAAAGGCTGGTAACTCAAGTGGTTTCTCTGGAGCACCAACAAGAACCAGCTTCCCGTGAGTCTTCAACAGCCCAATCAAAGGCAGCAGAGGGTGTTGAGCAGATACTGTATCGATGATTCCATCCAATGTGCCAATGGCAGCCTAAACAGTCAACATATATATGTAGTGAATTTAGAAACTACTATAGACACTCGCAAGAACACATCTTTAATTAAGTTATTGAAAGGAAAAAAAAAAACGTTTTCAAAACCAAACCTGAAGCTGTTCTTGGTCACGGCTAACCAAAAATGAATCAGCACCAAGCTTTTCCAAAGCTTCCTTCTTCTTGTTAGGAGAGGTGCTGATCACAGTAACCTTGGCCCCCATAGCCTTGGCAAATTTCACTGCCACATGGCCTAGCCCTCCCAGGCCAACCACACCTACATGCAAGTCAGGCTTATCAAGTCCGTAATATCTCAATGGACTATAAACTGTGATTCCAGCACAAAGAAGAGGAGCCGCAGCATCAAGAGGCAAGTTGTCAGGAATGCGGACTATAAAGTGCTCATCAGCAACCATATTGTTGGAGTAGCCTCCATATGTAATAGTTCCATCATAGTACTTTGCCCCGTAGGTAAGTATCATTTTCGGGCAGTAGTTCTCGAGTTTGTTGGTACAGCTATCGCAGGACTGGCAAGATCCAACCATGCACCCCACTCCAACTCTGTCCCCAACTTTGAACTTTTGTACCTTACTGCCCACCGCTGTCACTTCACCAACAATCTCATGCCTGCATCGGATACGAATAGTTAATATCTAATCTATTGCTTAGGTTCATGAATAAATTCTGCTACATATCATTGAATCTGCCGAATTGATCCAGTACATTACAGATCTATGGAAGCTTATATCATGCGCAGCTGAATACTGAAAACTACAAGAGCTAGTCCCTGTTTTCTCACTAAATGAAGCCTCAAAAGTAGATGAAAAGTGATTGAAGCGTCAAATGAGGACTTAATCGTAAATATGAGCGAAAAGGAAACTGATCAACTTAAAATTATCTTAACAATTTTTGGTTTTGGGTGGCAAGTAACAGAAACTCCTAATGATTAATTAACTTTTTGTTGAACCAAAAAAATGCCTACAAAGGCATTTTTTATAATGAACAACAGCAGAAATAGATAGATGAATTGAGGGAGACATACCCAGGGACAAGAGGGTAGACGGAACTGCCCCATTCATTCTTGACCATATGAAGATCTGAGTGGCATATCCCACTATAAAGCACCTTGAAAGCCACATCCTTTTCTCCTGTTGCCCTGCAAATCCACATCATCATTTGATCAAACAACAACAAAAAAGGACCCCTGGAAGAAGAAGAAGCACAGATCCAAAGACAGAAAATAGCATGAAAACCTTCTAGAAAATTTAAAGGGAGAGAGAACACCGGAAGTGTCTCTGGCTGCCCATCCAAAAGCCTTGTTGGGGTGCTCTTCTTCTGGCAATCTGGTCATGTTTGATCGATGCGTAACCGTTTCTCTCGTCAAGTCACAAAGCAAAAGAGAGGCAAATGAAAATCAAAGAACAATCTGGAACGTTGTAGTATGGAGTGGGAAGTTGCGGAGTCTGCTTATTTATAGCTGCTACGGGGGGCTTTGCTGACATACCGAGTGAGCAAAATAAGGACGTGCCGGTCTTTAGTTTGGAATCATCTTCCAAAGAAAAGTCGGTTTATAATTCAACATTTTCAGCTTACCATATCTACCAACAAATATACTTGGTATTTTTGTTATTTCCTCTTTCATACCACAAAAGAATTTTCAATTTTCACTACAAGGTTATTATTATAAGTGTGTGTTTTTTTCTGTTAAAATTATTTTTTATTGAAAATACTATAATACTAAGTAAGTCTTTAAATTTTTTTCATTTTTCTAAATAAATTTTAATATCCAATAAATTATCTTTTTATTTATATACAAATAAACTCCTATATTAATAAATATATTAATTATTGTTATATCTTAACCAATTGATATTTTTCATGCACAAAAAATTACTGTGATGTGACGTAATGATATGATTAAAAGATATGATATTTTTCGCTATTCATTCACATTTTTCATATAAAAATTGTGTGTAACTTTATTTGATAAAATTAAAATTTTTTGTAGATGTACAGGGAGTTTTTTGATAGGGAGAGAAAGTGTTGTAAATAAATAAAAGGATACGCCGGAAGCAACAAAGAAGAAGATTGAAATAGTTCTTAAAGTATTGAGTATTGTGACAGATGAAAGATAATAAAAAGAGCATTAGATAGAGAATTTAGAGGGACAAGCTCTAAAGAACCATCTGTTCTCTCCAAGAGAAAAGCCCCTCTAAATAAATTGTGAGACTCTTTATGTATAGTGTTAAAAGTGACGGTTACTCAAGAGTAGGTTTTAATTTGCTTAATATATGATATTATTATAAAGAGCTTTAATGTGAGTAACCGTTACTATAAATGAGTGTAATAAGACTTATTCTCAAGTAAAAGATAATAGAGAAAAGATATACATGAAAAGATACAAGAGAAGAAACTGTATGTGAATAGGTACAAAAGAAGAAGTTGTGCATGAATAGGTACAAAAGAAGAATGTGTATGTGAACAGGTGTACGAGAATAAAGTAGGAGGATGAAACATTTGTACTTCAGGAAAAAGTTAAGAATAAGACCTTTTAACTACTTTCATATCTGAGTCATCAAGCCAAACTCTTCGAAATAGCTCAAAATGAAAATAATCCATGAACTCTGTTATTTATTCCGAGTTACTTTCACTGTCATTCATATGAAGTAATTATTCTAATAATATTAGTTGTTTCAAATGAAGTAGTGTTATACTTATTCTAATTGTTCTGCGTGAAGTAGTATTTCACTTGTTCTAATTGTTTTGCATGAAATAGTGCTTTACCTATTTTAGTTGTTTGGTGTGAAGTAGTGCTTCAATTGTAATGGTTATTCTCATTATTCTCTGTATAATATTATGCTGTAAAATAATTTTTTAAAAAATAAGTATTAATCAAAATCAAATATCTATAGTAGAAAATTTTGATAAAAAAATTATATAAATATAGTTTTTGTAAGGGGTATTTTTAAAAATAATCTTTAAAGATAAGATGTTTTTAAAAAATAACCCTCTTTATAATTTAACTACTTTTAACCAAGTTGGACAAAATTACATTTAATAAAATTACACGTCATGTACAAAAACATCTGTACACGTCATGGTTAGATTATTGCACGTCATATATAAAAACATGTTACACGTTATGTATAAAAATATGTTACACGCCATAGTTAGGTTGTTATACGTCATGTACAAAAACATGTGGCACGCCATGATTGGATTGTTACACACTATATATAAAAACATGTGACATGCCATGATTAGGTTGTTACATGTCATGTACAAAAACATATTACACATTATGTACAAAAATATGTGACACGATATGATTAGGTTATTAGACGCCATGATTAGGTTGTTACACGTCATGTACAAAAACATGTTATATGCCATATACAAAAATATATGACAAGTTATTGTTAGGTTGTTACACGCCACATTGAAAAAAAAAATATTATCGCCATGTTGAAAAAATATTATTGTTACACGCCATATTCAAAATTATTTTGTTACACTTTAATACCTAAAATGTTGTTGTTATTTACGAACCAAAATTTTAAATCTTCTCAACTCTCTTCATTTTTTTTTTTGACAATTTGGTACCTATTAAAATGTTTCTAACATGTTTTCTTAAATCAAAACATAATTTTTCTTATCTAAAACACCTATTTCAAAACTAAAAATTAAAAAAAAAATTTGAAAACCTAGATTTATAAATTTTAAAATTTTGAGTTTATTGATGTCTAGGTACCGAATTAATTCAATAAAAAGTTATTTCAAACATCTGTAATCATTTATACCGTTTTAGTTTCATCTAAAATACCTAAAAATCAAAATTTCCAAATAGCCATCTACCCAAGCACATCAAAACCATCACTTAGTGTCTTAAAAACGTAAAAAAAAAAAATCTGAAAGCGCGAGAGAGAGAAATCGAGAGCACAGCAAACAGATGTTGAAGAGAGAAATCGATAAAATTAGAGAGAGTGAGACGGTGAGAAAGAAAAATCGAAAGTACAAATAAAAAAGATTGTAATGAATGATTTAATTTATTTAAAATAATTTAAAAAATATTTTTATCAAATCATGATTAAATATGACTAAAAATAATTAATTTTATTTTAATAATTATTTTTAAAATTCTCTTATCAAGAAAGGTCATAATTTTCTCTATTTGAAATGTGTCAATCGGTTTTTGACATGTCCACTATTCAGCATCTCGTACTGCCAGCTTATAACTGTCAATTATATATAAAAATATAAAATAATGATGACAGACAATAAATATATTTGTTTATATTACTTTTATACATGTTAAAAAGATATACGTATCTGTCTGCATAAGCTTTAGAAATTAGCATTACCTCACAAGATACAATATATAATTAAATATAGAAGGTGACAGGTAATTGATTCTTTAGTATAAGAAAGAAAGAAAGTATTTACTTTTCTTAACATATGAATTTTCTAATTAGATTCAAACCAATGAATTTTAAACCTTTTCAAGAAGAAAAAGCAAAAAATTTAAGAGCATTCTTAATATATGTAGCCATAACTTCAGAATGGTTAGACTTAAGCTCCCTTAGAGGGCAAAAAAAAAAAAACCAGTCACAATACTTTCACTCTCTCTAAGGACACCTTCATAGCTTGCTAGACTGCATTTACTTTTCGCAGAACCAGTCACATGTAATTTTCAATTCGTCATTATTAAGGGGAATCTAGGAAATCCATATTCTTGGTCCTTCAACTAGTTGCGACCTTGTCGACATTCAAGGCAAATTCCACCAACCCACCTCGTCTAAAGTCTCTTCTTTCTCCATTGCATTAATCCAAAACTTCCTTCTCATTTTAATCATAGAAGTAACTTCCTCGCTTTCCTATTTCTTCGAGTTGAAAAGCAAATCATTTCGAAATAGCCAGAGCCCCCACTACTGACATCCACATGTTTTTTAAGGAGCTATTCATCATAAGACTTTCGCAAAATTTTACCATAGTCGAAAAGGAGGACGACAGTACCCAATTAAAGCCCCACCACTCGAAAACACAGCAACAAACCTCCCATGAAAACTGACACCTTAATAGCAAGTGGACACATTCTTCCTCATACCGATCACACCAAGCACACAACAAACTCTTATTATCAAAGGAAATACCTCTAGTTTTCAAACATTGAACTTTGGCGGAACCAAAAAGTTCAATATTGAAGGATACCAAGCTCTACCCCTACCCATGCGAGATTGCCCATCTAGGAAGGTTACAACCCTTTTAAATGAAAATTTACCTTTATTGTCAAGTTCCCAAATCAAAAGGTTTTTTTTAAATGATCAATGCAAACCCTTTGAGGAGTAGTCAAGAAAATCCCACCTACCATATCCCGCCCTAGCTAGCTTGGAAAGTTAACGTTGCCTGTCCAAGTTTGAAGTGTCATGAGCAAGTTCTTGATGTTAACTTGATCAGTAGATTGGATTATACCTCTCAAAAGAAAAGGTCGATTAGATTATACAATCATTTATTTATGTGAACTGAAATGCAGGCATGAGATTGTTGGTGAAGTGACAGACTCGGGAGCAAGGTAAAGAAGTTCAAATTTGGCGATAGAGTTGGAGAGGGGTGCATTGTTGGGTACGGTCATGCCACTCCTGCGATGACTGCACCGACAATCTTGAGAACTACTGCACTGGAATGATTTTCTCACCTATGGGGCCAAGTACTATGATGGAACTATTACACATGGAGGCTACTCTGCCACTATTATAACCTGCCTCTCATAGTCCGTTGAGATATTATGGAGTTTAGAAGCCTGGTTTGGATGTCGGTGTGGTTGGATTAAGGTGGGCTAGTCATGTGGCAGTGAAATTTGCTCAAGGCTCTGGGGGCCAAGGTGACAATGATCAACATCCCTCCTAACAAGAAAAAGGAAGCTACGGAAAATCTTTGGTGCTACGGAAAAAAAGTAGTATGAATGATAGGGAGGAAGCTGGTTAGTGGTAGTGGCAAAGAGGGATGAAAGAGACTCCAGAGATGATTGATTTTGCAGGCAAAGACAATGTGAAACCAGATTTTAAGGTTTTACCAATTGACTATGTGAACACTGCCATGGAGCACCTTGCAAAAGCAGATCTTTTATTTTGTTGTGAAGGAATAGTTTGATTTGTTGACTGCCTTACGTAGTAGGACTACAATCTGGCTCACTAGCGAACTCAGGCCCAAATCCAGAAAAAGGGCCAACCTTGAGAAGCAAATGTTTGTATCTTCAATAAAACCTTACTCGAGAACTTGATTAGAGCTGTCAATATGGGCTGATACGGTCCAGCCCAATCCAAGTTTTTGTGAATTAAAAAAATATGAATTTGGTCCTATTTTTTATATGGGTCATCAAAATCTCAATTCAACCAACTCCTTGTTCGCTCATGTTGGGTCAATTCATTTCTTTTTTTACAAAAAAAAATTATTTTTATAGTTTTACTTAATAAATTTTTATTAATAATATTATTTTATAATTTAATTCATAAATTAAAATTATTAATTTGATAAGTAAAAATTAAACATATTAAAATATATAAAATAAATAATATTATTGATAACTAAAGTATTAATTTTATATAATTAAATATATAAAATTATTAAATTAATTACAATTATTAATTTTTTTAATCCATAGGGTTGGCCGACTCCATCCCACTCCAACCCATTGATTTGGTGGGTTGATCCATTTAAACTCGATTTTAATATGAGCTTAAATTTTCAAACCCAATCCACTCTATATTCAATCAAAAAATGAATCGACCCAATGAGTCAATCCATTTTAATAGGTATAACCATGACCTTAGTCTGTGGGATTATTAAAAGATTATAAAAATAATTTCATTAAAAATTTATATAGTAATAATAATATTGGTAAATGATGTAATAATAATAATAATAATAATAATTTCTTAGCCTCAGGATAAAGCTGTAATTAAAGTTCACTCAAAATGTCGAACCTTGAGACTCGTGAATTATGAGAGCGACTTCACATTTCACAGGCAATTAACATGCGAAATGACCAAAGCAACCTCCCAGCAAAAGCGGAGTGAGAGGGAGAGAGAGCATGCTCATCCGTACAACTGGGAGTGGGTTTTATCGAGAACTTCTGGTGGACGAAGAGGTGCGGTGCGGTGCGGTGAAGTGCGGGCAAGAGCAGATGTACCGCCAGACAACAGTACACAGTCCTCCCCCCTTTGATTTTTAATACTGTCCTAGTTTTGTGATTTTTGGACCGTCAGTTAATCTGATGTTTTGGATGAGGTTTGAATTTTGATGGCGACATAACATTTGACGAACCTTTGTGGGTTTGGTGCAACCAAAGTACACTGTAATTTTTTTTTTCCTCTCTTTCTTTGTTGTTAAGTAACCCCATGCAAAGTACAAAATTACCCTCTGACAAACATTTGTAGTGCAGATTTACCCCCCACTTTCTCTCCTCCTCACTTTATTGAATTAAGAAACCTTGTTCTCTTTGTTTGATGATTTGCTTCATCTCCCTTTCATAATCTCAAAGAAAATTAAAAGGAAAATTAATTAGAACCCTGATGAATCTCTATTGACATTAATATTAATGTACGATAAAACACATGTTTTTTTTTATATATAGAAGATTGCATAATTATATATCTAACTCAATCTTCGTCCCTGATTTTCTTAAAGTATAATGTACATGGAGATTGAAAGATAAAAAAAGAAAAAGAAAAGCAAAGCAAAGAACCAAACAATGAAAAATACAAAGTTAAAATTTCTATGAAAGGTGTCTCAATGTGGTGTGAAATGGCATCTCTGACTATACCAACTTGAGTTTCGAGGAAAAGAATGATTTATCAAAACAGGGTCCTTTTTCGTTTTTTAGGGAACATCAAACTTCAAGTTGTTCATCAACACAAACAGGTTTTGTAGGACTGAAAGTACAGTGAAATGCTGGGCCATAAAGACTAATTCGGCCTATTGCTGAACAACAGCCAGGGCCTGGCCTTAAGATGACAATAAATTGTGGATCTGACACTTCAGATAAATCAGAAACAATTTCATCCCTCGAGCATAATTTTTCCTTTCTCCTCCTTTATTCATTTGTGCCTTCAGGTATGGAGTGTGTCGAGCGTGCATGCTGCTCTCCGGCAGGCTATAAGTTCCAATAAAGTTTTTCTTTTGGGAACTCCTTTTCAAGTATTAATTTATTACTAATTACTCAAATTACCTTAATCACAATTGAATCCACTATTGTAAATGAAATGGGAACTTTTGAAGACGCCTCTATTATATTTCTTCCCCTGTTCATCTCACTTTTTTTTATATGTTTTGTATATCTAATTTAAAGTCAATAACCTTGAACTTAACAGTAATGGGTGATTTATTTTTTTTTCTTTTTTTGTATTTTAAAAGTTATCAACTAAATTTTTATTGTCTCAAAATCCTCCAATTTTCCACTATAATGATTTTTTATTTTGATTTTCATACAAAGGATATGAGTTTTCTCATATTAACTAAGTATCTAGAGCTTTCTTATTTTGATGAATAGGATAGGATTGAATAGACCTTATCTTTTGAATTTCTTACCTTAAAATTTGTCAATATTGTTTCTATTCTTTTAATTCAATAGAATGATTTGAGAGTTGTTAATAGGATTGAATACTTATCATATAGTACTTATACTATAATATAGACACAACATTACATATTTTCTTCTGAGACTTGGAAAAATTGGCAATTTTATATGAATAGGATCATATGAAATAATCCAAGAGGTATTTTTCTTGATCATGTATTCACAATAAGATAAAATAAGAAATGTGCAGTGGATTAAAGGGGAGTAAACCTTCGGGAATTGCAGGAGCTGAATATAGAACCCCAACCCTACACACACCTTATCCATAGTCTTACACATGCACATCCATATATATATATATGCATAAATGCATGTATCAAACGCGAAACAAAAAATCCAAATAGAAGATTCAAAGTTTCGAGAATATAAGAAACTATATGTAGGAAATTGGGAGAGAGAGAGAGAGAGAGATGGAAGTGGTTTAGATGGGAAGGGGAGGCCCGTGAGAAGTTGTAACGTTTGAGAGGGGAAGAGGCCAAACCAAACCAAAACCATAATTGAGTTGTTTACATATGATATGACTATGAGGCTATAGAGCTTTGGGTTTTCTGGTTTGGTCTCACGGGAATCCAGCCACCCCTCTCTCTCTCTCTCTCTCTCTCCTTCGACAATCACGTGTTCCTCTCTCTCTCTCTCGTTAATCATATTCATGTATTGTGATGTATTTGTCTATCTGGACCGAACTGTTTTTCTTCACAAAATAGTAGCAGTTCTTACGGCATTCCACGTTTCTTCTCTTGCATGCATTAAGCTTTCCCTAACGTCTTTGCCCTTTGGTCGGTTCTACTTCTCCTATTTTTGGGTGGATGTCACTTCCCACCTTAACTGCCTTGCTGTAAACCCTAATATCAACAACTTAATTTTTGCCATCAAGTACAAGGATATACTTGAAATATATTTTCTTTTTGGACAAATTATCTTCAGTCAGATTAGCTAATAAAAGTACAACAGCTTTCTCCTCTCTCCATTTTACCTGCATTACATTTTTAATGCCACTTGTAAAATAATCTATATTAATTAAACCAAACCACGCCTTTATTTTTTGTTTTGAGTTTAATTCTTCCTACAAGTAACTAGAATATTCAATAATTACATCACGCAACTTCCTTTCAATAAATATTTTTCTTAAAATCAGATGCATCAAGATTTTTTGATACAATATTTGGCAAGAGAATTTACCAATTAGACTACTATGGTTGATACTTTAATAGAAAAATAATTGGATAAAGTTTGAAAACCATATTATATAATCTTAATTAACAGTGTTTTGTCATTATTTAAATGGATGTCATTACAAAATTCCCCTAACTGCTAATTAAAGTGCAATGTGAGCCACTGATCATGTAACATTGACAACTTTAGTGCAGGGAATTTGATTTGAGATTTCATTATAATAAAGTAAAAAATTATTTATAATTAAATTTTTAAATTTAGGAACACGTCATCTAGTAATTGTGTTAATTCTATTGAATATTTTTTTATAAAATAATGGAAATGGGGGTGGTTTTTTTTTAATTAATAAAAATGGTTGCTAATGGGTACAATTAGCAGTCTAGCTGAGCAGAAGAGATGCTTCCTGCACCCCCAGTTTCAGATGAAATGAGTTAAAAAGAAGCAAAAGCAAAACAAAAAAATAATCTCTTCCTTTCTCTTTCCCAGGGTAAACTAGATGATCTTCTTTCTTTCTGGTTCACAGGAAAAAGTGGTCATCATCAAGCTACAACAAGACAAATAAGAAGAGAATCCCCACCGTTAAAACACTGAACAGGTATAGAGAAAGAGTATCTTTGCAGTTTAAAGGGCTCTTCACGATTTGTACTTTCTTTTTACCTGTATCTATTGACTCATAAAAACGCATAGGGTCAAGCACTAGTTTGCAATCAAAATGTATGGGCTTTCAGCAATAACTTTGTACTGCCTAAGTGGTTTTGTTTCCCCTCCCTGCATTTTTTTAATAGTTTAGAATAAAAGGTGTCAGCAAGAAGCCTTTCATGATATTATGACGACGTGATCAAGTTAAGTAGCTTCTATCCACTAAATATATGTTGCTTGTCTCCTTCTAAAGGACTATTACAACGCCAAAAGTATCACTTGTTGGCTTTTCTTTACTTCAAAACGCCTATTATTATGAGCAGGATCAGCGAGGGCCGGGGGCAACAATTCTGGTCATTACTCATTCACTTTTTGGAGAGGTGTCCAAATTAATTAAAAGTAAGATTATGGCCCACAAATCCAAGTTAATTGAGATTAATAATGGGAGAAGGGGGGCCAATTAAAGTGAAGAAGAGGAAAAAGAGGGTTAAAAGGGACATTACATGGCAAAGAATAGACAAGGGCTGCAGTGTTCCGGGCAGAGCCACACTGCTATACACTATACTGTTGCGTCTCTCTGACTCAACCCTACTACTCTACTTCTAATACCACTTCTACCACTGCTCTGCTGCCATTGTTTGCTGCTCTGATTGTCTCCTTTTTTTCTTTTTTCCTTTTCACTCAAACTCTCTATATATATTCCATCAGATCACATATCCAAGCCTTCATGCATGTCATCAACTCCCATAAACATAACATGGACCATGACTAAGTCCCATATTATGTATTTGCATCACACTTCTTGAAAGATTTGGCAGACCTTTTTTATATGAGTTTCTATTTTCACCGTTTACTTGTTTTTCAATCTCCATCCTATTTATTCATCTGAATTTTAGTAGTAATTGCATGCATGAGATGGTTTTATTTCTTGATAAAAGGTGTGTGTGATTGATTGTAAAGCAAAAAAAATAGTGCGATACCCTCCAATACATTTGTTTCTCCTGACCTAATAATTTATTACTAATCTAAGTTACATAAGCAGTATTTTTTCCTCCTTGTAAAAATTTCACACGTGGATATATATAGGATTAGAAATCAATAAATTTTATGTTAAATAATCAATTGGATTACCAAGAAAGAAATGAAGAATTAAGAGCCAAGGGTTAAAATATGTAAATCTCTTTCTTTTTTTGGTAATAGTCTCTTAGTTGTCATTTATCAATACAAAAGAATTAATTTGAATGAAAATCTCCAATTAACGCCTACGACCAGAAAATTATTATCTAGATATTTCTTATTATATTAACCACAGTTAAATAAATTAATCAAAACTTAATATATCATTAAAGATGTCAAGTCACAACTTAATAATATTTAGTTCAATGATAAAATATACTTATCTTTTAATTCAAAGGTAGTATAGTTGTATCTTAATTAAACAAAAAAAGACATAATAACTTAAATAAGTTTTTGAACTATTCAAGAAAATTTAAATAAATTATTTTTTATTAGTTTAATTAAATTTTTATATTTTTATTTTGAATCAAATAAACTTTTAATTATAACTAATTGTTGGTTAACTATTGTTAATGAAAATATCACTTGTCATTTTATGTCATGTGATATTGACGTGGTACGTTGATATGTTTTAATGAATGATGATGTGACATAATGATATGATCATGTGACATTTCACCTTTATGTCAATACCATACAAGCATAAAAAAATAAATAGTATTTTAAATAATGACAATTAGTTATTTGATCTAAAATAAAAATATAAATTTTTTATTTAACATGATAAAAAGACTTAGAATTTATCTGAATTTTTTAAAATAATTTAGAAATTTTTTCAAACATTATACATTAAAAAGAACATAATTGAAAACAATTTCCTTGACTGTAACGAAAGTTTAAAAAATAAAAATCTTAATCGGCTTAAATATTAGAGAAGGAAACACAGTAATATTCTGCATGGGTAGCCATAAAAAATATGGAGTTACTGTAGCTGACTTTACTGCTAGTAGTACAGTTCATTGTGTTTCCAAAATTCTATTTTGGGCTAGCCGTTTGCCCATTGTATCTTACTGTGGGAAATGGACAAGAGGAACTAGAGTGGATTTTATTGAACTTCATCTGACAAAACCAGATATGCATGCTTCATTTCATTTTTAAATACTAGTACTTAAATTTACAACACCAACCTACTTAATCCCTTTTTGTTTCAATGCATAACTTGTCTTAATTATTACTATGAAATAATGAAAATTTCGCTTTTCCTATATCAACAATCAAGAACAATCCCTATCCAATTTTGTTTCAATCTGGTTGTGTATCTCTCTATTCTGCCAGATCAGTTTCAGATCATCTATTCTTTCTTTGTCTGTTCTCTCTCTCTCTCTTTTCCCCTCTAGAGCCAATATATATATATATATTTGCCCACTCCTTTTTCTAGTGAGATCTACTCTCTCCCTCTCTCTTTTTCATGTAACTATACTTTATTTATTCCACCAGATCTACTTCAAACAAAACCCAGCTATTATATAAAAATTTCTATGCCCTCCCCACCTAGCCTTCTTTGATGAATATCACAAGACCCCATCATCAACTCCATCTCCCTCTCTCTATCCCATGCATGAAACCAATCAATTAAGTATCTTTGCTTCTGCAAAAGGAAACTGAAACAACCCACAATTTCATTTTCTTTTTCTTTCCATTTTCAACTTCTTTCTCAAGTGTTTTTCCATGATGTCTCCTGATAATCCTCCTGTAAAACCAGCTACCAAGGAAGAAAACCAAAGCGGTAGCAACCGAAAAGCAGCTTCAACGAGGCCACAAGAGCAAGCCCTAAAGTGTCCGAGATGTGACTCTCCCAACACGAAATTCTGTTACTACAACAACTACAGCCTCACTCAACCAAGGCATTTTTGCAAGACTTGCAGGAGGTACTGGACTAAAGGTGGGGCTTTGCGTAACGTGCCAATCGGTGGAGGTTGCCGCAAGAACAAGAAGATAAAATCATCTTCCAGGCTGTCAGGTGACTCAAAAGACTCCACCTCGTCTTCAGAGATGGGTGGATTGAAGTTTTTTCATGGCCTTTCTCCAGCCATGGATTTTCAGCTTGGCGGGTTGTCATTTCCTAGGCTCAATCCATCTCCAGCTGGCATTTATAACCAGTTTGCTTCATTTGCAGATAGTACTAGCCCTTCTTTCAGTCTTGATCCCTCTGGTAGCTCTAATTCTTTGATGGGGCTTAGTAATTATCCATTATCTTCGGTTACAAGTGGACTTAGCGGTGCAATTCAGGAGATGGGTTCGTTGAATGTTAATAGTAGCCTTACTTCTTCAATTGAGTCTTTAAGTTCCATAAACCAAGATTTGCACTGGAAGTTGCAGCAGCAAAGATTGGCTATGCTTTTTGGCGGAGAGAATCAAAAGGAAAACAGCACTGTTTCTTCGGTTCCACTTGACAACCAAGCACAAAAGCCACAACCCATTTTGTTTCAGAACCTGGAAGTTTCAAAACCTGAAATTTCAGCTGTTGGGAATCCAAGAAAAGGCACAAGCAATGAAACCGCCACGGAATGGTTCTTCGGGAGTTCTTATGCACCAGTCACTCCGACTCCAACCACTAGCAGCAATGGCAATGATAATACAAGCAACTGGAATGGGGTTCAAGCATGGAACGATTTGCATCAGTACAGCACTTTGCCCTAAAAAGAGAAGGATCAAAAAAGGTAGACCTTAAAAGGAAGATGGAAAAAGAAAAAAGGAAAAATAGGGAAAGTATAACATATTTTCTAAGAACCCATTTAGGTAATTGTTTGTTTAAAATGTTTTATTGGGTTCAGATATCAACATGTAAACCTTGAAGGGCAAAACAAAAAAAGATAGTGTTTTTTTTCCTTTTTGTTTCTATTTTTTATTTTAGTAAGATGTTGAACATTAATTAGTCACTTTATAATTATGTTCTTTTTATTTCTACAAATTGTTTGTGTTTGATATATACTTTGGCATATTTCTACAAATGAAGATTGTATGCAGGAGCAGCTGGATTCCTGCTCAAGAAAAGGGCCTAAAATTTTAGATGAATGCGAAAGCTGTTGCTGGCTCTACATATCCTAATAAGTCAAGAAGAAAGTGATGGTATAGGACTATGATTAGGAGATATGAAATATATATAGCAATTGTTCGTAGGTATATACTCAAATCTCTCGATAGATTGCTTTTGGTTGGGGAACTGTTTGTCTTGAGGACTTTGATATGCGTTACGACTATTTTATCTTCCCTTACTCAATCTCTTTCTCTTTGGGATCTGTGATGGATTTTGGACTGTTATTAAATGGGACTTAATGGCATATCTTTGATTTGTTTTATGTTCAGTCAGTGTCCAAAACTCTCACTGTCTCAGTGTCTCAATCTCTCCCTATCAGGGAACTGAGTCTCAGGCTCTTCAGGCTACTGAACATTGTCACCATATATATGAAACACCACGGCCGCAGAAGCAGCTGGCCAAGCCCTTCCTTTGCCTAGCCTTGCAGTGTTAAGCCTGGCCTGTTTCCTTCTTTCACACTCTCTCTCTCTCTCTCAATGCCTAGGTCTCTTCGTAATAATTAGTTGCAGTGTGGTGTGATTTGGTGGTGTCTGAAAAAGTGGTGGTTTGAAAGTGAATTGAATGAAAGACTGTCAACATTTTGAATTGAGAGAGAAAAGGGAGGAGAGATATGGAGGGCATCTAAAGCTTAGGGTTCGTTCTTTTGTGCTGCAAAAATGTTTTGTTTAGCTTTTTAGGGTCTTGGGGGGTGAGCCCCCTCCGTGCTAATTGCTACTCAGCAATCACATTGTGAGTCTGTTTGTGACTGGTGAGCGACAGAGAGAGTGAGGGATAAAGCTTTGCTTTTTCCCCTCATTGCCTTTGCCCCATCTTTATTCATTACTTTCACTATTTATATGAAAAAATTTTGGTCCCACAACCTTGCCAAAGACATTACCCCTAAGCTTCCCCTCCATCTCCTCCATAAGTTTTAGGGAATGTTAAAGCTATTGGGGTGGGAATGAAATTTTTTATCAATTTCTTTTTCCTAAATCTTGTATATCAAATATATTCATCTCAATCACATTTATTGCTTTTACATGTGCATGCAATAGCTAGTTTGTTCCATGTATAATCACAATCATTCTCATTATGATTTCAGTTGATATAGCAGTAAATGAATCAACTTTTATCCAAATCATTGAGCTTTCTCCTCATGCATTAATCAAGTAGCTAGGGAACAATAATTTTTAACCCATTTAGTTTTCTCTCTCTTTTTTATTTTATTTAAAGCTGGGAGTGTGCAGCTTCCTTTCTGCTCTTCTAATCCTGAAAATAATGGAACTCATGCCTTTTAATTACTTTCAACATTCTTCCTCTGGTTCTACTTAGAGATAAGAGTACAATTAACAATTATTGAATCCAATCCATCTCTCTGTCATTTTAACAAGTTCACTACTTGTTGGCTAACACTGCTGGCTGCATTGCTGCTTACAGCCTGGAAGAAAAATACATAAAAGAAAGGCCACCATTCTGTCTCATTTTTCTACCCGTTTCTTTTGGCCTACATCACCGCAGAAAGCTATCATTCTAACAACAAAGCAATTACATATCTGCCGACCTTCCATCCTTGAAACTCCCCTCATACTCTCTCTGCCTTTTCTCTACTTTTTAGCATTATATGTGCAACATTCTATAGGCTTATGTTAACCTAAACAAAGGCCATGATTCCTACCCAAAGACACCCAAAAACTCCTCATTGCCTTTGCCCAGGGTCCCCCACTTCCAACCTTTTAACATCATGTTTCTGCTTTTCCCTACCATTTCCTCTTCTGCACAAAAGTTTATCAGCAATCATTTACCCATTTGTTTTTATCTTGTGATTTTTTTTATGGACATAACAATCAGATAATTAATTTCTTAACATGTGGTAGAGAGACAGAGAAGAGATGGTTGGCTGGAAGAAGAAAAACTGATGAAGAAGAACATGAAGGAGATAGCGTGATTAACGTGATAGCTCTCATAGGGATAAAAACAAAAAAAAAAAAAAAGGAAGGCTTTTGTTTAGACTACTTGGTGTTGGTGTGCCCTTAACTGTCATTTTTACAACTTACAAACATGCAAGAAGCTCATGAGTCATGGCACAGTGGGTACCATCTGCTGTTTCTCATCCTCACCCAACTACCCTTGCTGCCCCCAATCACCTGCCCTTTAGTTTTAGTTTAACAGACGATTAAACACCAATCCTTTTGTGTGGGTCCAATTAAATCAATCCTGTGATCAGTTTGACTCTACCTTTTCTAATGCTACGTGACAAGCACTCAGGCCCCATTTTGTCCTAAGATAGAAACATTAGAAAGCCCCTATTCCGTTCACCAGATCTTTCTTTTTTGATTGAGAATTATATAAAAAAATTTAAAGAATTAAAATTATTTTTTTATATATAATTTTGAATTATACAAAAATACTAACTCACCTTCTCTCCCATAAATATATTATCTTTTTAATTTCTGAATTCTTATTTTATATCCCAAACTTAAATCTGTTTCTTAATTCATATAACAAGATAGTTTTTTTAATCTCGTAAATACATTTTATTTATTTTAAAATTTAAATTCAAAATTTTTAAAATGAAATTTTAAACTATTTGTTGAAAATCCTCTTGAAAATTTGTAAGTAATGTAATTAATTAAAAATAATAATTCCCTAAACCTTACTTTTGAACATAACTAAAGGTGTAAAATTACTCAGCCAGGATTGATGAAGCGGTTGATCAGAAATCAGATAATGTTAGTGAATCGGACGGTGGGTAACAGCTTGAGAGCAACAATGAAAATGTGGTAAGTGTATGTAGCTTAAGACTTGCACGTAGCAATTAGCGAATCAAAACGGGTCATCATGACTCATCACGTAATAACGTTTCCCTTCTACGAACGAGGTTTTTGGTTTTATTGTGTGTGTGATTACGTGTTGGACCAAGGGGCCCAGACCCAGACATACACAGCCCCACCTGACCAAACGAGAAAAATGTTTTCGCCTCTCATCACTCTTTTTGGCCTCTTCCTACTCTTCGGGGTTCACCTCCTCCTCCTCCTGCTCCCTCCCACGCCTTCCACCAAGGCCACCATCATCATTTCCTTTTTAGCATTTTCTCCCATTTCCCTTTTTCATCCTCAATTAATTTTCATTTTTACATCATTAAATTCGTAATTTGAGCAACGTATGAACAAAATTTATGGCATGAGGCTTTGGTGACATACACATAATAAATTGTATCGATATTTAACTGCGTTGATCACGGATTAAGGGTACAATTTACTTGTTTTTATCAAACATTAACATATATCTACTCTTTAGCATCCATGCTTTTCATGTTCTTGAAAAATTCTCTTGTTTGTGTCATGTCCGCTAACCCAATTTGACTGATTATGGAACTTCTTTTTCATTGGCCAATGACGAGCTATGGTAGTGGAGATGAAGTGACCCAAAGAGACTTTAAATATTGTATTAAATACCGCACTCATACTGTTTTCTTTCTGTTACCACCTAAACCAAGCGATGATAGCATAACATTGTTGTTATTGACAGTTTTTTAATAATTGACTGTGCTTTTTGTATATATCATTTGAATAAAAAAAGTTTATATTATAAAACTACCATATTATGTACATGTTAAATATCCCTTGATCAGTACTGCCAATAGGAGGCTATGGCCACTTGTTTAATGGGGTCGAGAGACTTCATCAGGTTTCATTTTCTTTTATTATATTTCATGCTTCTTCTGTTGATGTTAAATAATCAAAAGGTATTTTTCCTGCAGTTGTAATCTTTTTTAATTAGATTAGCAGCAGTGTGCTTGGATGCCTGCATGGTAAAAACTGAAGCACTGATCTTATCATACAGCATGTTGGAAATGACACTCCACCAAAAAAAGGTAGTTTTGCTGTTCTAAGTTATGATTATAAATCAGCTCTTTCTACCCAGAAACTAATCAAAGAAATTAGGTATGTTGATTGCCGTAATCAGGGATAAAAGTAAAGCCGACATGTTTTACAATCTGTTTTCGGGAATGGAAATCAACATGCAATTTGTCGTTCAGAGACAACTTCCCTGGTGACATTGATGGGATTCATTAACTCATGCCTTCGTTGAACATGGTTAAATAATACTGGATCAGAAGCATCCTAACTATTTAATATATGAAAGGAAGCCAGATTTTGGGTTGCTATGCCCTTACGAGGCTGGCTGGGAATATCAACCAAAAACCTGCACATTAGCTCTGTACAACAAGAACCTGAGAGCAGAGTATTCCCACATTAGCATGGGATTAATATATAAAATTTACAAGCAAAATTTGATTGTAGAAGAGACCAAAACTTTACTTAAAAGTTCGAATTTAATAGGAATTCGTAAATACTCTCCCACTTTGTCTCTAACAACGGATAATGGTACTTGTTCGCCGACGTCGTTTCCTCTCAGGCTCCCGCCTATCCCTTCTTCCTCTTCCGTCTTTCCTATTTTTGATTTTAGAAATCCTAGAACCCCAATCCCAACGACCTTCCCCTTTTATTATTCACTGTCGACGACGGGGTTTAGGGTTTTGTCTTCTTCCTTTCGTCGTTTTCTTTCTCTTCTACTCTCCAAAAGATCTCAAATTAAAATTTGTTTTGGGCTATTGCTTGTTTATCGTGCGGAGAAGGAGTTAATGTATCTCCCAATTTTTCGGTGTTGGCTGCTACTAGTTTCAGGTTTTTTTAATCTGTTAAAGGAGGTATTATCTTGGTCTCCTTCTTGGCTTGCCTGCTGTTGTGTTCTTCTCTGTTTGTGTTCAGTGGCGTTGTTTTTTGTTTGTCGGTATTTTCAACTTTTTTTTTTGTTATTTAATCAAATTTTAAAGTACAATATTTGTTTGGTATTTTCAATTTCCTTTTCCTTTCTTTTTGTGCTTTTTTTGAAGGAATTTTTTTTTTATCTCTGCTACAAAAATTGTTTTCCATCTTATGCTTTTTTTGTTTCATCAAATTTTGGAAGAAAATTCTTCAATCTCAAATTTTTTTTATGCTTGTATTTTACTTTCCTTTTTTTTTCCTTTGGTGCCAACACACCCCTAAACTCTAAAATCCTAATAAGTTCACCAAAACCCTTAAATCATTCAAACCTAAACCAATTCGTCGAACTCTAAAATTGATTCACCAAACCTTAAATCACTAAAACCCTAAAATCGATTACTAAAACTCTCAAACCGATTCATCACACCTTAAAACTAGTTTAATAAAACTTAAAAATCAATTCATTAAAACCCTAAAACCAATTCATCAAATCCTAAATCAATTCGTTAAAACTCTAAAATTGATTCACCAATTTACTCGACCTTAAATCCGATTCACTAAAAACCCTAAATCAATTCACCAAATCTTAAAATCAATCCACAAAACCCGATTCACATAACCATAAAAATGATTCGCAAAGAAAAACCAGTTCTCCAAAAACCTTAAACTAGTTCACCAAAACTTTAAAGTTCATTAAACCCCTAATGTGAGCATCGGTTGATACATGTGAGCTTCCCCAAATGTAAGCATATTGGCAAACTATCGAATGATTTTAGGGTTTTAGTGATTTAAGGTTTGGTTAATGAAATTATTTGCTTAAGGAAATTATCTTCTGAGCATTTGCAAACTATCGGATGATTGTTTTTTAAGTAATATGAGAGAATATTTACATCCATTTTTGAAGTAATATAAATAGCTGTTCACTTGCAATTTTAACAAAAAAAAATTCCTAAGAAGCATCGGAAATAAGTGTGGTTATGATGTACAAAGAGATAAGTGGACTTTTTTGGCTAAATTATCTTGACCAAATCTTTTTCTTTGTATCTCTCTCCTTAGCTGCTTGGACCTGATCTCTATTAATCCTTTTGTGAGTCAAGGGTCCTTGAGCCGCCCCGGTAACTGGTTTTGCCGTTCTCACAACCCTTGCAATCTTAGGTGGATCAGATTTTCTAGCTCTTTTATCATTCAAAGAAGCAGACATCACCATGTTGTTCTCTGTTTCTCCACTTCTAGAATACCTTTTCCTTCTTGTCTCATGGAGAGAATCACTAACTCTTGGCTGCTTATACCCCTGACTCAAGGGACGGCTAATTGAATTTGAACTCCTTAGGATATGTGGTTCAGCCTCACTCATGAACTCATCATCTCTTCTGCATTTTCCTTCATTAGGAGTGGCCCTCATCACATCACCAAAGTCACGTGCTAGTGCACATTGCAATTGTTGTTCTTGCTCCCTCAATCTATCTTCTAGCTCCTTAATCTGCCATGAAATTATCATATGAAATCTTAGTGCTTTAACATTATAATTTCTCATGAAAGCACAAATAAAGTTTAAATTTGACAATCATATATCGTAGCACGTTTGAATTTCATGTCGCCAAAAAGAACAAAAGTGTCCATAAGATATTTCATGCGAGTGGGACAAGAAGGAATCAAAAAGTTGAGTCTATGCAAATTCTCATGTTATCAGTGGGAAAATATACGACATTATTATTGGGAAGTTATTAGTAATTTTGATTTCAAAAGAAGAATATGGTTTGAGATCTTAAAAGCGCTAGGATATGAATTTCAGGCAAACGGTTAGACATTAATCACCACCATAATAGAGGCAAGCTATATAAGTGACCTTTTGACGAAGCAAAATGGATTCCGGGTTTTGTTCTTGCTCTTTCAGCTTTCTCTCAAGCTCCTTAATCTGGAGAAGAAAAATATCATGTTAAACTATCTATTTGATCAGATAAATATAAAATAACATAGCTAAATATTTGCAACCTTGAGTTGAAGGGCAAGTGAAGAGGCCTCGGATTCTTGCACTTGCTCTGTTAGCTTATTCCCAAGATCGTTAACCTGTTTGAATCAAACAACTGACTGTCATCAGTTTTCCTTCCTGTTACAGCTCCTCATTATTAAATGGTCAGACACACATACACGCACATACACATGAAAAGGAGAAAACAATAATAAAAAGATTGGTTCTAAGTGGTTAGACAATCTATTACCTTTTGCTGGTAACTAGCAGATTCTGATTGTTGTCGCTCTTTAAGCTTGGTCTCCAATTCTTTGACCTTTTGCAGATAATAGATTCTAGTTAGTGTGAATAACGACAGGTTATTATCTCAATTATACTTTAAATGGATAGCAACCTTTTGTTGAAGACCGGTGCAGATCTCCTCTCTCCCCTTCAGTCGATCTGAAAGTTGCGAGACCTGTTTCTCTGACTGGTTCTGCATGCTAGTTTTCAGCTCCAGTTGACATTCAAGTTCTTTGATCTTTTCTTGTTGGGTTTTATAAACCTGGTCTCTACCTTTGGCCTTACTCTCTAGGTTCTGTAAGCTCTCTTCTAGTTTCCTTAGAGACTCATCTTTGGCTCTAGATTCCTGCCTTGCTTTGTCAAGCTTTATAAGAATTTAAACTTGCAGTCAAATTCTTGATCGATTTTATAATAAATAATATTCTTGGAAGAAAACACTCCTACACTTAATAACTAGACCTACCATTGTTTTCATCTTTTGGAGCTCACTTGTATCAACTTGCCTCTTAGCAGGACCCAACTCAATTCCTCGAACTCGAGTTGCAAAATTTAATGAGCTCAAGGTTTCACTTAAGTCCCGCTCTGAAGGGCTAATTTGCACAAACATCAAAGTCTTGGAGTCACCCCCTGATAAATACTAACTACTGTTAGTTGCAGTATTGGAAGGCTGAATGTTCCAAAATCTAATACCAAAATGAGTAACTAACAGAACTTGAATTAACCCTCTTCAAAACAACAACAGTCTGAATCACCCATATTTACCTAATGAATCTTGAAGTAAATGTGTTAACTTCGAGTTCCTGAAATCAAATGAAAGATGTCAAACACAAGAACAAAAGGGCCAGTGACTCTATTGTCGAGAAAGGTATACCATCACCAGACCTGTATGGAATGTGACTGCTTTTCGTTGCTAATGCATATATTACATCCCCAAGAGCCGAAAGGGATTTATTGATGTTTTGAGCCTCCTTGAGTCGCTCCCCTTGTGCATCAGTTTTTGCAAGCCTCTCACTGCCTGCCAAATCCACAAGCCAAAGCTTGCTCTTGGTGCAGTCCCCAGTCATCAAGTTTTTTGATTTTACCATTATACGAAGTATGCTGAACAAAAACAAAAGAAAAACTTCTCTTTATAAAAATTAACAAGGAAAGGACAACGAATATTTGAATGATCTTCATTCATTTAAATGGAATGTGAAAAAAAAAAAAAAAGTATCTTCATACCAGTGGGATCGGCTGCTATGCTCATTCACATTGGTTGATCCAACAGCTCTCGAATTGCTTCCAATCTGCAATACATTCCAAACTTCCTTGATGTTATCAACCTTGGCTTCTATGATGCCTGGAACATGATGGAACCCTTCAGCAGATTGCTTTATCTCCAACCTAGCACCCAAACAAAGTGAATCCATCAAGCCTTAGGCCAGAATCACCATTCACTCTACATTCAGGATACCAAGTTTCAAAAATGACTAGTTAAAATAAAGCTGTCTCACCGCTTTGATGTCGGTGATGTAGATAACAAGTCTCTAATTTGTTCATTATATACTTCAAGAACACTAACAGATATGTTATACATAAAAGTTTCACTCCTTTCCTTGGCAATTTGAAACAACTGCTCAAGGGTTCTATAATTGACTCCCCTGTTCTGGTCAGTGCCCTCCATTGTGAACGTCTTTCCTGTTCCTGTTTGCCCATAAGCAAAAATACAGACATTGTAGCCGTCTAGAACTGATGTCACCAATGGAGAGGCATCCGCAAAAACATCAACTGTTAAGGCAAAATGACTTCTAGTTAAATCAGCATCTTACAGGGTTTTGAATGCTTATATTGAGTTGGTAGCATGACAGTTAATTGCTACCTTGATTGTCTTTTGGTGTGTAAACTTGGTCAAACTTGAAAGTCTTTTTGGTGGAACCACCTGTCAGAATTCCAAGGTCTCCATCTTTTGCTGCATCAAAATCTACAACTAGAGCACAACCAGCCGATATCTCCTCTTTCCTTAGTGGGCGGCACCGGCAAAAGACTCTGATATTACCTGATATCAAAAAACATACAGTGTGACAAGTGTTTTTCCCTTACAGTCTTCAATGATAAATTGCAAAAGATGCACTACTAAACTACTCAGAAGAGAGAAAAACTCCTGCCTTTTGTTTCCTGAATTTGATTATAGAGCTCCTTTCGCTTTGCTTGCTCCTCACTGTACTTCAGTTTGAGATCCTCACTCTGCGCAACTGCATGATGAATGTCTGAGTCCATGCAGATGCATAAATGAAAACTCCAACTCACTAAACCAATTCAAAAGTAGAACCTACCCAATGCCTGAACGCCAGTGACCATTTTATTTAACTCGGGTATTGACTCAGCACATGCATGTGCATCATGTGAGAGCTGAGCATGTTCATTTTTCATTATCTGCAGAGAAATCAAGAATAAAATGCATTGCAAGAAATAATCTCCTTACAGCTATAGCAAGTGAAATTATCATTGCAATAAGAGATTTTTGACAAGATAACATGATTTACCATTATTTTCTCCTGTAAATCATGGACTGATGCTGCCCAATACTTCTTATCATGCCCGTACCTGCTAGTAATATTTTTCAAATTTTCGGCTTGTTTCCCCACAGTTTCATCTGACAAGAAAAGATTTGTTGAGTTAAAAAGGAGCAAGTATAAGACTATCCTTGTAGTTATAGAACTTAAGCACCCAACTAGTCAGACGTCTGTAGATAGACAAACCACCTTCACACATAATCTTTTTCATTTTATTTAAGAAGTCTTTAGCACTTTTTGCCATATATTCAGCATTTATGATCAGGTCAGCCTTTAGACTATTACCCACAAATACACCCCCACTCAGAAAACTTCATACATAGAAGAATATTGAAGAACGAGCAATGATTTAGCAAGATCGGCAGTTTTTAAGATCAGTTATCCAAGAAATGTATTTTCTCAAGTAATTAAAACTAAGAACTAATAAACATCTTCTATCAGAATCACTCTAGAAGATTTGTTTACTAACTGAACAAGTCTTCTTCTGCTCAATTAAAAGAATGGTTTAGGAAATATATAAGATGATACCGAGTGTGCGTGTTTGGAAGATCTTGTTGTCAAGCTCCATCCTAACCTTCTCCAGCTGCTCATTTGCAGCAGTCAATGACATCCATGCCTCATGGCATTCATGTGTCTTAAGCTGGCACTGTGTAGTGAGCTCTTGTATCTTCTTCTCATATTTATCTGTAACTTTTCTTCTCATAAGTTTCTTCTGCAAAGCCCAAAATAAAAAGTCTAAATAAGCAAACAGTTTAGAAACTAACTTCTCATACTGAAAACATCTAATCGGAGCTAAATAAACTCTAACCTGAGCTGAGGAAACTTCTATATCAGCAGCACAGTTGTTGCACTTAAGGTATTCTTGCGAGGCCTGAGGAACTGTTCTTAGATTGGAAATAAGGTTTCAAATAAGCAGTTCTTCTAACATGCTCCATAGTTCTAATTGAGAATGAATCAAAAAATAGGAATGCAAATAACGGTACCTGGAATATTTTGTGCTTTCTTGACACATATCCCACAAACAATTGGGCTTCCAATAACTCCTTCAAACCTCATTGCAATTAGCCCATCCTCCTTCACTGAGACCCTCAAATCATCAACTTGCAATGGCTTATTGGCTCCAACAACAGAGAAGATATCAAAATCTGATAGTACCTGCCATATTGACACCAAAATTTTAACATTTCTATACAGTGAAAAATAAAAATAAAACTGAAATGATTTTATCTTAATTAACTTGCCTTCTCTTCCTGCATATAGACATTGAATACCCTCATTCCTTTAGGTCCATTAGTATTTATGATCTCTGCAAAATGAAGATCAACAAAATAGTCTCCGGGAGGAAAATTATTGAATCGGTAGCAGAAGCTCCCGAATCTCGCTGACTGATAAATGAATGGACAATCTCCAGCCTCAGCGATATGCTCATTAGTCTGCATAACATTTCCTCCTTCAAAGTAACTATCCCCCAGAAATTTCATTCTAGAATCTGCTTCACTCAAAGCCTCACCTCCAGCATTTATAAACATCATAATTTCATCTGTAAATTGTATGCCAAAACCAGAAAAACTTACAACCTCGGTGGAATCATATTTGATCCTCTGAACCATTAAGAACTAAAAAATAAAGCCAAAATTCATGATTTACTCATAAGAATTAAATTAATCTACAAAATAAGAATATAATAATTTATATAAAAGTTACCCCAAAAAGTGTGAACAGAATTTCGCTTTATTTTTTCTTTTCTATATTAAAACTTTCATACAATTTCTAAAATAATACATGTACTTGATAAGATTATAAAAAAAAAATCCATATAATTAAATCACGAAAAAACTTTATAGCTTTTTTTTTAATCAAGAAAAAATATTTTAGTTGCTTTCTTTTGTTCCATAATTTTATTATTAATTAAATAATTACGATTTTAGCTGGGCACAAATAATAATAATTAGGATTTTAACTAGACATGAAATTTAAGAAGCATCACTTACCTGTGCAATTAGATTTGGAAAACCCAAATGGGATTAGCCTTGAATTAGAGTCACAAAGCATTGAATCTACCGAAGATTCTTCTTCATCTTCGTCCATGGCAGAACTAGGTTTATCTTGATTCAAGGCCATGTCATTCTTTTCCCAGTCAAAAACCGTAGGAATAGAGGGATTGGTGAAAAGGGTGTCTGGGTTTTGAAGAAAAGCGTTTAATTGGGAACCATCCATTTGGGAAGTCAAGTGTTTGGTTGCTGAGAAAATACTTGAGATTTTTCTTGGATTCTTGGTGGAAATGTGTAAGAACAAGAAGAAGAGGAAAAGAAGTTGAAAAATTGGATGCTTTTGATTTTGTGTTGTATTTGGAAAGAAGAATTTTCGAATTTGAATTCTTTAGTCGACCGTTGGGAAAACTTTACCGTTGAAAACCTTTTTAATAAATGGGATCTGCAAGCTCTTTTCCCTGATTACTGAATATCCAATTGACTCAAAGCCCATTGGGCTTCTCTTGCTTCAAAGCCCAAAAACCCACTTAGAAGCCCAATTTAATTGATTTAGAAGACTAGAATTTCATTTTTTTTTTCCAAAAAAGGGGAAGTGGTGCATCCTAGGTATTAAAAAGATAGAGGTTTCAAATCTTGAACTTCAATTTTTCTTTTATAAAGATGTAAACTTTTTTAAATTAAATCTGAATTATTAATATTATCATTGTTATCACTAACATTATTAACATAATAAACCAATGTGTAATTAAACCGATGGATAACTGTGACTTTTTTTTGTTAATATAAATCATTTATAAAACCCCTCAATCAGCCTATATACTATAAGGCTATAAGCCCACATTATGTCCTTTTCATATTCTTTAACATTACATTATATAGTTTTTAAGATCAATTTGAATTATTGTATCTTAAATTATATTTAAACTAAGATTACTTAAATAAAGATCCATCTTAATTTAATTTAACTCACCTTATTTTAAGTTGATTTTATTAACTATACTATCATACAAAACTCAAGCTTAAACTCAAATCGGATACTATATTATATTGGTTTCGCTGTATCATGCCCTAAATTAAAAAGTATTATATTCAACAAAGTCTAGTAGCATAGACTTGTGATTAGCATGGAATTAAGTAGTTATACAATAAATAATTAATTAGATGAATCGGTATCGTAAACAAGAAACAGGCTTAATATTAGTGCAATTATAGACTAAACTGAAAGAAAAAAAAAAAAGATAATTTTTTTTTTTTGGAGATCACCGGTCAAAGATTTTTTTTTTCTTTTTGATTGGTTGATTTCTATTTATTTATTATTTTTGTTGGTTATGATGTCATTGTTCTGCTTGATTTTATCTAAAATAGGGATAATCAGTAAATTGAAACCAAGAATATAATTAAAACAAATTAAAACTAAAAAGAGAGCATAATATAAAAACTTTATATAATCCTTCATCAACAAGTAAGAGAAATTACAATTAAAAGTAACAAAAAAAAAAATTCAAATCCTTGAATCTAGCTTGTCAGCTTTGATAATGGGATTTTCTTTAACCAAAATCAATCTATCAGCTTTCTTGAAATCAAAGTTACATAAATGTTCTTGAGGATAACGATGAACATCACATAAAACTTTTCCGCATCGACAAGAAAATCCCATCAAACCAACTTTCTTGTTGCAGCTTTCACACCGGTTCTTCAATTTTGATGCAGCAGAAGCCAGTGAAGAATCAACAGGAACAGAAGGACATGGTGCAGTTAAAGCGGTGTCAACTTTCGGTTCGGATTTAGACTTAGAAACCAATTCTTTGAGGAAATCATTGTAACACTTAGAGCATAAATTCTTGGTTTCCGACGAACCATAGAAGCCGCAACCCTTTGCACATAGCGGAGGAAGATCAATGTTATCCATGCCGTAATTTCGTCTGCTGGTAACAAGAAAACTCTAAACTCTCGTCGAATGCATATGTTTTTGCAGTTATTTGCTTGTGAAATATTTCTGAACGAACGAGATATATATATATATATAGGCTTCGAACATATTGATTCCGTGTCCTTGTTAGATTTGGATTTAGTCAAGAAGTTAAATATGAGTAAATTTGTATTAAGTATGCTTCACCGAATCCGCTGAAAGGTTTTATACATGTAAAATTTCTTAAGAAATTTAGTACGGACAAAAAAAAGTGCAGTTGGCGATCCTCTTTAACATGTGGAGTTCATGTTTTCGAATAACTCATCCACTTGGCAATCCACATTTTTGATCAAAGCGGACACCCGTCGCGCTTAACTGCTTAAAATCTCAACATTGCCATTCACTCCCAAATCGGCGCGTGGGCTATCATCCTCATGTTGTAATTTTATTCTTTTATTTTGTTTTATTATTATCATTATTATTAATATAATAGTTGATTCATTTGATCTTTCTAATATATTAAAGAAATTAATATTATTTAATATAATAATTAAAAAAATGCACATTTCCCCTTAAATATAATTTTTTATTAGTATTATTTTTTTTGATACGTTAAATGTGGATAAATAAATTAATTAATTGGTCTTAAAACTCATTTTTTGATTTGTATCAATAAAAATCATAAAATTTTAATCTAAAATTGTTAATTATTAAAATTGAATGAAATTATCGTTAAACAAAACTCTTGTTGATAGTTTTATTATTGATTTTTTAAAAATTTATTTTGTACATTGAGTTTATATTATTATCAAGTGGTAATTTAATTGTAAATGAGAAAATCAATGGTAAAAGTAATATATTTGATTAAATTGCACATAGATATTTTGAAATTTATAAATTTTTTTGGCCAATTATAAGATAATAAATTCAATTTCATGAACCAAATAGTTAAATGTATCTAATAATGATTTACTAAAATCGGTTTATAACCCAGACGCCGAAAGAGCGCGTGACGAATCAAATCCCGGAAGTCCACCAGCACTGTCTTAGGAGCAAGAAAAGAAGGGGGCGTCCCGATCCTTTCCTCTCTCACCACCCCAACCCAGGAGGCCAAAACCTTCAAATTTTCCCTCACTTTCTCTCTCTTGCTCTTACTTTCTCTCAAATTATTGGGTTTGCTCCACTTCTTCTTTCAAAAATAAAAAAGTAACCTCATGTATTGTTTTAATAATTTCTCCAATTATTGATTGCTGCACTTTTTATTAATTCTCTTTTTTGTTTTACAGTACTCTTTTCCTCTTTTAATCAAATCATTCTCTATTACTTTTCTTCTAATTCATTAATCATGGTTTTTCTTGTTTTGTTTTAATTTTTCTTACTTAATTTTACTGGTTCTAGGTTTTGGGGGGGGTCTACAAGCTGCAAACTTTTGCTTTTGTGGATATTTTTTCTTTCGGAGTGATCTTTCAACAAGTAAGTTACTTAATATAATAAATTTTTGTTTCTTTTTTTTAGATTATTTTTTATTTGAATTCCCATTTGGGTTGTGATATTTGCTTCCTGTGGTTGTATCTTAAGCTTTTGGTTTTCTTTCCCCTTATTTATTCTGTGAAGTTTATTTTAAGGTTGTACATGGACTGTTATTTTTCTACTTGGTAGGATTTGTGAATGTTTGAGGAATTTTGATTTTACCCTACAAAGGAAAATCTGTCAATATGCTTTATTATTGGTTTAGCTCCAATTGTTGTTCAGAGTCCTCTCTCCTGGGTTGAGAAGCATGTAGAGACAAAGAATACCCTTGACTAGATATGTATAAAAGTGCAAGTAGACACTAAGGCATGCTGTTTTGGAAAAGTGAAATGATAAAATTCCTTTTCACCTTGTGATTTTTCAGATGTTATTTCCCAAAATTTTGAGCTAAAATGTTCCAAAATCGATCCAGTTTTGAAAAAATTGCATTCCCTCCTAAAATTTCATGCTTTCTCCAATGCTACAATGGTTTTGGCATGTCTGGAACATAAATTTTTCAAGGTTGGACAGAGACGGTTGCGTCTATCTCAAATGCTCAACTTATTGAATTATTTATGTGCCAAAGTGCTTGTATGTGATATTGAATTCCGTATGATTAGATTGGCCAAAAGTGCCCTCACTAGGTGGCAAAAGTATTTTGATGAGTGGAACCTGAGTTTCTTCCCATTAATGACATGGTTGAAGAAAATAAGGGAAAGGGGATGACTATTTATCCTTGGTGTTTCAAATCTTTGCTTAAATAGTCTTGGTAGCTGCCATGTTTTCCTGCACCACTTGTCACCTAAATTCTTCGCCTACATACTCTAATATTTTTAGGGTTTTCCTTCCAGCTACTGATCATGGAGACTCAAAATCAGCCAGAGTTTAGTGGACAGAAAAGGATGCTTCCTCCACCTGCTGGAAATTTTCAAGATCGTGAGGAGCTCATTAAACACGTGCGTGATTTTGGGGCTTCCCAAGGATATGTAGTGACTATTAAGAAATCTAGGAAGGACAGAAGAGTCATCCTTGGGTGTGACAGAGGAGGTGTTTATCGCAATAGGCGTAAGATTGATGAAAGTAAACGCAAAAGGAAAGCATGCTCAAGGCTTATCAATTGTCCTTTTGAAGCCATAGGTAAAAAGGAAGATGATGCATGGGTTCTCACCATAAAAAACGGGGAGCATAATCACGAGCCTTTAAAAGATATGTCAGAGCATCCTTATAGTCGTCGTTTTACTGAGGAAGAAGTTAGGCAAATCAAATTAATGACTGAAGCTGGTATAAAACCACGTCAAGTGCTCAAGGCTTTGAAACAAAGTAACCCAGAGTTGCAGTCAACTCCAAGGCATTTGTACAACCTTAAAGCTAAGATTCGTCAAGGAAATTTATCAGGTTATTCTCCTTTTGTTGTTTTTACATTTTTATAATTCTATTGTGAATTAAATAAGCTGTAGAATCTCAATGTTAACTGGGCCTCTCCGCTGCTGCTTGATCAGTATCAGGGTTGATGTTGTTTGCTTTGCAGTTAATCATCAAAATGTCAGATAAGACCAGGTAGCTGTTTCCTGGTTCTAATATGAAGAAGATAGGCCATTTTTCATTTTCATCACAGGATCTAGGATCTACTGTTTGTAGAGTTTGCAAGTACATATTGATGATATAAGTATAATTTGCTGATATTTGGACTAAGGTTCATATGTTATTCGCAAAGTTTAGTGGCAGCTCGATTCTGTTATTTATCTGGTTCCAGGATTTATGCTTATTTTTTGTGTAGAAGACTTCAAATATTGAGTCAAAATGGAGGGAATCAAAGTTGAGAATAGATTGTTAAGCATGCTATTGAGGTTGCATGGGTTTGAGAAGGAACATGTTCTATTAAAGTGATTATTTTTACATTCTAAGAGGACAAGTGAAGATTTTAAACAATAAATCTATTTCCACTCCCACTTAGAGAATGTAATCTTTAAAATAAGTTTATTTTATTCCTCTACAACTTTCTTTATGGTAGAAATGTTTTCTTACAGAGAAAAGTTTCAAATCATGGAGGCCTAACAGATCTGTTCCTGTAAGCACGAATGGAACTCTCACTGGAGAGTTGTTAAGGCAAAACAACCAGCCGGTAAGTTTTGGTGTGAAAGGAGAAAAGTGGTGTATGATGCTTTCCTTTACTGCTTTTATTGCTAGTGCTCTGTATATTTTAGCATGTGTCCATGTGTGTGTTTCTACGTGTGACTACATACTCATGTTTGTCTTATATACTTAATGATTCTGGATTACAACTTATATAGGTGAAAGTTCCTAATTTTATTGGAGGGAAATTTGTGCATTCACAAGGGTCCATGGTCATTGACGTAATTAATCCTGTAAGTGCATAAACAAAATTCGTCATTTGGTTTTCTCATCCTCTTTGACGCATTTTTATTTATATCACCGTACTTTTAATTAGGCAACACAAGAGGTTGTTTCTCAAGTTCCTTCAGCTACCTACGAAGAGTTCAAAGATGCAGTTAATGCTGCCAAGCAAGCTTTTTCCTCTTGGAAGAATACACCGGTTGCAACTCGCCAGCGCATCATGTTCAAGCTCCAGGAGCTCATCCACAGAAATATTGTAGGAATAAAATAATTTGTTGCTATTATCGTAATATATTTATTTTTGAACCTACCAATATTCATATGCAGAATGTTTGATTATTCCCTGTTTTTTGCCAGGATAAGCTTGCAATGAATATCACGATGGAACAGGGAATGACTTTAAAGAGAGCCCAGGGTGATGTGTTGCGTGGTTTAGGTAGTCTTTGTGGATGCCGTATTGATTTTGTTCCATCATATTAAAAGATTGGTAATAACCAGTCCCAGGTTAGATTTTAATTGTTGCTTTATTTTGCTTGTAGAGGTTGTTGAACATGCTTGTGGACTGGCAACTCTGCAAATGGGGGAGTTTGTCCCGAATGCATCTAATGGCATTGACACGTACTTCATTAGAGAACCACTCGGTGTGTGTGCTGGGATATGTCCCTCTAACTTTCCTGCAATGATCCCTTTATTGGTATGTTTGCCGGCTCCTTGTTTCCTTTCTTTGGGTTTTGGTTCTTCATCCTTTATCTTGTCTAGATTTTGGCTGTTGTAAGCTTCTGAATGTCATTATGCTTCCTCCGATTGTGTACACCAGTTTCTTGGTTGTCTTATGCATTCGAAATTTCCAACCATCTCTAAATCATGATAAAATGATTCTGAGTCTGAGACAAGGCTAATTTGATAGTTCTCAAGTGGCCCTTGTTTGTCTAGTTGTCTAGTTTCTTTAAGCTTTTCTTATTCCAGTTATGAAACTTACTTTTTGCCTGTCGTTATTTCCTCCTTGTGAAACTTGTGTATCTTTTGCAGATGTTTCCTATTGCAGTTTCATGTGGCAATACATTTATTCTTAAGCCATGTGAAAAAAATCCAGGTGATTTGAACCTTTTCTAGTCTGTTTTTTCCTTTTGTTTCAGATGGGGCTGTGGAAGTTGGAACTTTATTTTCTGAGACAGGAGTTTTAGGATGTTTTCCAAATGTACAAATGAAGCAACCATCCCTTTATATTGGCGCAAAACTTAGATTTTATATAATAAGGTGGTTCAGTTCTGTCATCAAAGTAATATCTTGTGACTGTGTAAACTTCGAAGATTTCTTCAAAGCATTCATAACATCAAGTGAACAAGTAACATCTTGCATGCCTTACCTTTTCATTTTTCTTTTCATCAGATATTGATATCTAAGTGGAATTAAATAATAGACTAGATATACTCCCTGAAAAAATTGGTAATGATTGAACAACCTTGGTGCTCGGATAGTATTTAATAGTAGTTCCCTTATCTTATTGGGTTACTCCAATATTGTACTAGTGTTTACTGTATATTGCATTTAACTATCTAATCACCTGTAACCTTGTATTCTTGTTGAATTCATTTATGTATGGACATCTATGTTTGTGTTTTTGTCGTGTTAAGTGTGTTAATGTTGTCAAAACCTTTTTCTTTTCCTCCTCCAGGGGCTTCAATGATTCTTGCAGCACTAGCAAAGGAGGCTGGTTTGCCTGATGGTGTCTTAAATATTGTTCATGGCACCAATGTATGCTTTACTTCTTAGGAGCCTTCTATCTTTTGGTTGTTAAACTTGCCATTGTAAACATTGTAGAGGAATATATTGGAGGTTTCACTATTATTACATATATGTTACCAGAGAAAATCTTTCTTCCATGTGTGGCCATTGTGGTTGAATTAGGCTTTGCAATAAGGAGTTCAGGTATTAGTATGACGGTTACATATCTACTCATCCTGAGATGGCAATTACACATACAGAACCTTCTAGCTCTATTTGGGGAAAATTAGTCCTAAGTTTGGTGGGTTAACATAGCTATTAATAGAAACCTTTCCTTTGTATTTATCTACTAAAATACCTTACTTATGCCATATGTTTATGGCTGGGTTCTCTCTCTTTGTCTCCTAAGGGTTTTTCTCCCCTCCCTTTCTCAGTTAACAAAAGCCAGCTTCCATATTGTCTGCAGCACAAGCCAATGACAATAGATTATGCATGTTTGTGCATTAAGGAGACAATATTTGGATAAAGAATGAAAAGTAAGGGATGAGACTTGATTCAAATTTTGGGTTAAAATCAATTAGTTTCTGATCTGTATTGGATCCAAATTGCATCATTTGCTTGAGTGGAGGTAGCTCTGGCATCAGTGGAGGGGATGCTAAATGTGCAGGTAGCAGCCGGGGAGTTGGGCTAGAGCCCTGATGCTGAAATGGTTAGTTTGTGTAGGGTGCTCTTTCTCCTTTTTATATTCTTGACTTGTTGTGAAAGAGTACATAAAAACCCTATCAATATAGATGGTATGAAGGGACTCTTTCACAGGTTGTGTGGGTGGATATCATTGCTATTGCTATGCATCCTTAATTATTGCAGGAATTTATGACCCGTGACCCTCACTCCTTTGGTAGTGTTATCCTTTTTATCTGCTTTAGCATAGTAGTTATAATCTTGCCTATTTGATTTTCTCTGCTACATTTGTCCGTTAGATACACAAATAGTGAGAGGAACTTGAGCCTTTTGGTAAATGGGGTTTCTCCATGTTTATTTGTAGCTGGTGTAGTAATCTGCTGGAAATAATCTCCTAAACATTTAATTTGCATTCTAGCATTCAAGCGTGGCAACTTGTTCTTTAATATTTAATGTCATATATCACAAAAGGTTCATATATCCTGAAAGGTCTCTGGGAGCCTCTCCAACCTTGATTAGGATTTTTTTGAAAGGGACTGGACTAGAGTGCAAGACCCATTTGCATCTCTATTTGAGAGACTTTGTCAACATAACTTTTTCCATTTTATTATTTCCCCCCTGAATTATAATATTGTTTTTTTAAAAAAAGGTTTAATCCAACTGCTGAGAATTCCTATCTATGTTGGTAACTTATCTCTGACTGGATTTCCATTAATGTGCAGGATATTGTCAATTATATTTGTGATGATGAGGATATAAAAGCTATATCTTTTGTTGGTTCAAACACAGTAAGTTAATTCTCTGAATCTGGTTCTTGCTTATGGCAATGCATGAAGATATGCTTACCTTAGGCCTTTGGATTTTACTCTCAGATATTCTCCACATACAAGCATACAGTTGCACTTGTTTATAGTCTTCTTGGTGGCTAATCTTTATTTGAAAATTTTACTGGACTTTCATTTGCTAAAATTTGATACTCTCTGTACTATGTCATCGAGCCATTTCAAAATGCATATGTTTCCCTGCTTTCAAAATTACCCATGTGAAGAGTTCATTTGTTGGTAAAACTACCAGAAGATGCTTTTGATTAAAGAGTTTGGTTTGGTATATTTTACTAATGGGACGCTCATTCTATCTAGAACCTTTTGAAAGGGCCACTGATTATGGGACAGAGGGACTTTATACTAATCCCCTGTACTTCCTTAGCTCTTTCATGTCTTGGTGACGTATTTTGCTATGCGAGCTGAAGAATATTGCTAGTCTTATATTCTGCTTTTGTTGTTTTTTGATAGGCAATCAACATCACAAACCTGATAGAAGTACATAGAAATTACAATGGACATGTTTAAGCATGTCATTTTCTGAGCTTCATGCCAAAATTCTTCATTCCATTTTTAATGGATTTCCCCCCTTTTATTGAGTGAGAAATTTTGGAAAACGCATGGAGAGCCCAATCGCAATTTAAACTTATTTCAATTTCCTGATAAGACTTTCTAAGAGGGGTAAAGCAGATTTGAAACAAGCTTCAACACAGAGCCATATAAACAATGTTTTGAGGTGAAACAGTTTACTTTAAGGGGTTAACTTATTATTTTATTAACTTACGATTCATCTTTCATTGTCTATGCTCATTCCCCCCACCAAAAAAGTTAGGAAAAAAAAAGAAAAATTCAAATTCCATGGGCATTAGTTTTTGTTGATTGACTTCAATATTTTTTCTTTTTCATTTTTCTTCTATTTCTAGGCTGGCATGCATATATATGCTAGGGCTGCTGCTAGAGGGAAACGTATTCAGGTGAATACTCTTTGTATCTCTCTCTCCCTCTGGGTTTTTCTTGTTGGTAGACTTGATTGAAAAGATGAAACTTGCATGAACTTAGCTGATTATTGTGTTGACCTTTTAGTCCAATGTAGGAGGCAAGAATTATGCAATTATCATGCCTGATGCAAGCATAGATGCTACTTTAAGTTCTCTAGTTGCAGGCGGATTTGGAGCTGCAGGGCAGAGGTGCATAGGTCTAAGTACAGCAGTTTTTGTTGGAGGTTCAATGCCATGGTATTATGATTTCTTTACCTGGAATTATTTGTTTCCCCAGATACCACATTGATTATAGCTTGACTGATTAGTTTGAATTCTAGATGCATTAAATTGCTGCTTATTAATAATTTGGATGCCTATAGCACAGCTCGGGTGGGCCATCAATTTTGACCACAAGTTGTTTTAGGAAGTTACCTGTCGATCAATGTTGTATGGGAAGAAGGAAATAAGATTGCTCTTCCTAAGAATACCCTTGGTCTGGAATTTTTTGTTTTAAGGACATACATGAGTCACAAAAACCTCTTCCACAGCTCATGGCAGATGCAAACCCCATTTGCTGGATATTATCCGTATTGTTTGCTTCAAGAATTTCTCTTTCAAGTTTACTAAACACTTATCTATGGGTTTAGCTAAAGCTTAAGCTGCTGGTAAAGGACCCAGTTTTTATATTTAAGTTCTTGTACACTCCTTTACGTTCAGCTAGATAGATGATTAATGGGCGTTGCTCATGGACCAAAGTGTGGAAAAATTCTGCAATCTGAAGACTGATTAAACAATATCGCACATAAGGGTTGTGCAAGAGACTGGGTGAAAATTAAAGGAAAGGGGTGAAGTTCTTTAGGATTCTAACTTGAGACCTGTGCTCTCATAACATGTTAAAATTGTAGGATTACAATTATCCCAAAATTTTGAGCAAATATGGAAGGACTGAACTTTTATTAATGTAACAATAGGTTTTATTTTGCTTAGGAACCCAACCCAAGCCTCTAAGATAACACATCTGGACTAGTATATGTTCATGTTCATTATATTTTAAAAATCTTCCAAGGATTTACCATTTGAAAAAGTGCTGCAAATAAACTTTGATGTAAGCAAAGGTGTCTCCTGTGAGGTGACCAATTATATGCAACACTTATCCATAAAAGTTATATCTTTTGTCATTTCCTCTAGCCATGGTCAGTGTTGTTAAGGCATGTGCCTAGGTGCTAAGGTGCAGTGCCAGACAACAAAAGCGCCTCAGACCCTTTTGGGCAAGCTGCATTTGGTTAGGCGCATGCCTGGTGCACCTAGGTGGTCTTTTATGTAAGGCGGCAGGTGCCAAAAAGGCCGCTCGATTGAAGTTCTCTTTCATTTTTGTTTATTTTTAATTTTTTTATTAGCTGTACCTGTAATAGTAAAGAAAGGGACCTATCAAACTCTATTTGTCAATGTTTAAGTATTCAACAACAAACTTGGGACATTAAGGAAATCATGTGTATAGGCCAACAATAGAAAAGGAATCTTTGCATGTTTTGTAGGATAAAAATGGGCCACTATTAAGAGTTTATTATCAGAATAATATTTCTTAAGCTTATTACACACGCACACACACGCGCGCATATGCATTGCGCCATACTTCACTCAGGTGAGTGCTTTTTTGCACCTTGTGCCTCGGATAATATAAGGGTTCTAACGCCTAGAGTGTGCTTTGCACCCTTGACAAAACTGGCCCTCTTAATAACTTATATAAGGATGGTTTGATAGTAGAGTCATACATAATACGTTCAATTCAAAAATTCTGAGTGTTCATGGATTTTGGTGGTTCTTTGTCTCATCTTTCTCCATCTCGTCTCCAGAATGTGATTTCAGATCCTTTTCTTTGAGGTTATTATCATCCTTTATTTTTCTACCGATCATTGATTGCATGGGAACTGAACTTGTCCGAAAAAGAGGGGTTTCCTTCCTGAATCTTTTTCAACTCTCTCATCCTTGCCAATGGCCAACCTTTTGAATGTTCAATTTTCATGGAATTAATATGTTTGTTGATAAATAGAAAGGTGTGGCGGTTTCTTTTATGAAATAAAAACTAATTGGTGCAAATAAGATGAGTTTTTGTAGCTTGAGTGTTTTACTAATATGTTCAGGGAAGAAGAACTTTTGGAGCGTGCCAAAGCACTTAAAGTGAATGTAGGATCAGATCCTGGTGCAGATGTAGGTCCGGTGATTAGTAAGGAGGTAAAAACCTACCTTCAGGACTGTTTCAAAATTAATCTACATTTTCAAAGAGGAGTGAAATTGCTGGTTGACTTCTTTGCTACTAAAATTTTCTGTGGAAGTATAAACATGTCTCCGCAGCTGGATTAATTTTGCAGGTTTCTTGTATCATGCATGCTTTAGATTCACACAATTATTGTCAACTTTATTCTCTGTTTTATTTCCTTATTGCTTACTGATCTCACAGGTAAAGGATCGCATAAATAGATTAGTTCAAAGCAGTGTTGATGGTGGTGCTAGACTTATTCTTGATGGGAGAAATATTGTGGTATTCATTTGCTCCAGTCCTTTTCTAAGGCAATTATACTATCTTTGGAATACTAACATGTGTTAAATGCACTTTCTATGGTCTGCTTGATGTGCTTGCTTTGAGGGTTGAATCAGCTTTGTTATATTTTCAAGAGAACTGCAGCTTGATGTTGTTGATCAATGATTGACTTCAATACACTATTGATAATTTGAAATGTTATCAAATCTATAACATAAGTAAAAGGAAGCCCCAAAGGGGCTTCCTCATTTAGCCACGTGGAGGGCTAAGAAAAAAGAGAAAAAGAAAAGAAGAAGAGAAGTAGAAAGAGAAAAAAAAAAAACTAGAAAGAGGCCCGTGTGTTGTAGTATATCTTATAATAACTGCTGCTGCTACAGACATTTTTATGGGTATTTACAATAATTTTTAGCTTAACCATACACATGTTCCTGAATAGGACAATGGTACAAGTGTTGCTGGTTGTTTGCTCAAGCTCATGGAATGAGAGTTTACATAGCAGCTCTGGTTTGTGATTGATGGTTTGCCCTACCTCTACCCATCCGAACTGGATGTTGGATTCCTATCCGCGTAAAATTGAGTGTATTACAATCATAATTGTAAAGAATTCTTCTGACAGCATGTGTCTTGTCATTAATCATTTTAAACTTTCTTTATAGAATTGTGTGACATGTGACTGCTTCTGTGTGTGTGTGTTTTCTTAATTTTCGGCTTAAGTGCTTCTCTGTGTGTGTTTTCCTATGTTTCAGCTTTAAATCCTTTAGTGGTCTATGATTGGTTGAAGGAGTCTTGATTTTGTTAGTACACCTACATTTCAATTTTTAAGCTGGTGTGTTGTCAGTTGAGATGATGAATAATCCTTTACTCTTTCAGTTTGAAAAGCATTTTAATATGTTTTTAATCTTGCAAAAATCAACAAAGAAGTGGCATAAAAATATGTATTTGAGACAATCACATGATTTTGGGAGGCATCTCTGGGGAGGAGAGGCAGGGGGTGTTTAGAAAGTAGATTAAATTATATAAATTAATGAAATGTGATTTTCCATTTTTTTTTTCTCCAAATAGTCTAACCAACCCACTTCCACCCTAGATGTTGTTTCAGGCCAAAGGCCTCTAGAAAATCATCTGGGACTGTTGTCTAAAATTCATAAAGGCATCTCTGTGATTACTGCCATGTCCTTGGATGTCTTTTTAATATAAGATCTTGCCAATATGTTCTTCCTTTTCTTCTTTAGCTGGATCTAAAAAGTAAATCTAAAGGTCCAAATGTATTGCGTAGAGTAAGTTTTTTAAAAGAGAAAGTGAGGATAAGGTAGAATGAGATGAGACTTAAGAGAAGGATCAATTGTCTACTTAAAACAATTTATATGCTGGAGAACTTCGGAATGAGGGTTTTATTTCTTTTTCCTTATGGGGATTTCTCATTCATTCTTCTGTCATTTTATTTCTGGGCATCATATCCCATTCAAATCTGATGGCCTGTAGATTATCAACCTGAAATCTATCTTTTATTAGGCTCTAGATTGGCAATGTTGGAGATATAACTTTCAAAAGTTTAGTATCATAAAATCCAGCTGGTTTAGATGCTATAATGGACTAGAATATAACATAAAATTTTTCAGTAGTTAAAGACAGATGCAGAGGTCTTGTCATCCCATTGGCACTTATCTTACTGATAAAAGTAGAAGTTTACATATGATTCTAAGACTTCTTAACATTGTTTTTACTGATTGATTGTGTAATTCAAGGTTTATCTTTCTTTAGATATTGTTATGGCTTCCACACTACTTCCTTGTTTTTAGTGTATTTTGTGCTTGTTTTCTCACCCGAAAATTTCTCAGTTGTCTTTTCCTGAGTCTGTTTGTTACAATTATTCTTGAAATATATTGATTCCAGGGGTCCTGAACTTTGATTTAACTAGCTTCTGCAGTTTTTTCTTTTGTTCTGTTTTGTTTTTCTTTGTTTTTACTCAGAAGCTAACTTGGAACTTTCTTGACTCTAATTTTTGCAGGTTCCTGGTTATGAGAATGGGAATTTTATTGGTCCTACTATCATATGTGATGTTGCATCCAATATGGAGTGCTGCAAGGTATTCTTTTTTTCATGCTTCCAATAGTTAGATTTTTATAATGAATGAACTTGGACAGTTAATGATTGTCAGTGGAAGAAGAATTAACTCAAAGACCTTGGCATATTCTTGACCATACTGTATCTTGTTTTGAGCAGGAAGAAATATTTGGACCGGTTCTCCTTTGTATGCAGGTATCATGTGCTTTTACTTCTGCATTAGTATTTTAAATACATGGGGTTGGTTGGATATTGGCTAACAGCCTTCATTTCTGCAACTACCAACAGGCTGGGAGCCTAGAAGGGGCCATAGCCATTGTAAACAGAAACAAGTACTTAACTCTAATCTCTTTATCTCATTTGGGTTTGAATGTTCTATTTCAAAGTGTTTATGATATATTTCTACTAGGGCATGATCAATGCAGGATGCTGTGGAGTTAATCCATGTATAGGGAAAATTAACATGTGCCCCACTTTGGATTTTTAGAATTTACACCTTTCCCTGGTTTTCTGAACTTCATTCTCCTTTTTTATTTATAATTTTTATGTTTACCCCTTCATTACAGAGACACAAATACACAAGCACACATACAATTTCCCCTACTATTAGGGCATGTGGTTTTAAAGAGTATGAAGGGTAAGATAATATAGATTTGTTTGCAGGGGGTTTTCTAAGTTACCCTTTCATAAAATTATATTTTTCCTCCTGTTGTGATTTGTCCCTTACCTGGCAGGCTGATGTTAATTATAGAACATGCTGAGCATTTGCTGACAATTCCTGCTAGATATTGTTGTTTGTTGTCATAAGAATATTGTTTTTTCCCTTAAACCCTGATAATAACTTTTATGTTAACTATGCTTTCTTTCCCGTTGACGTTGAAATTCACTTCTAAAGTTTTCATGGCTTGTTCATCTCCAAGTTTTATTCATACCTACTATTTTCATAGGTCCGTGAATGGAGCTTCTATATTCACAACATCTGGCTATGCTGCAAGGAAGTTTCAGAATGAAATCGAGTCCGGCTTGGTAAGATCCTTTTGTTTGGCATCAGAAAACAAGGACTTGTTAAAGTGCTTCTAACCTGCAAAAGTGCTTTAAGGATTTCTTTGTTTGCATCTTCTGAAGCACTTAAAGTGGCAGATGTTTTTGACCCAAAAGAACTTACCTGCTTGGCAAAGCTCTTTGTTAAGAATTGCTTTACTTGAAAGTCTGTTGCATCAAATGCCTTCTTATTAATTTAAGGTTCATTATGGTCTTGTTACTAAAATCAGTCTATCATTTAGATGTCGAGTCTCTTGATTGCTCATTTGTACTATTTAAAGAAGAAACCATATTGGTCTGAGCTTACTATATAGTATTGTAATAAGTTTTTCATGCAAATTTCTACCAGGAATCCAAATAGCCCTCTCTCCTAGTGGCAAAGTGCTTCACTTGTCTCAAAGGCTTTGATACTGGGAGAAGTGGAGTTACTACCTTAGAGGATGCACCCCATTATGGCTTAACTCTTATTTAAGCCTTTTATGATCTTTGACCGTGAACTAATTGTCATTGTCTAACCTGAAATGTGTATGACTCAGGTTGGGATCAATGTTCCTGTTCCCGTTGCTATTCCAATGCCTTTTTCCTCTTTTAATGGACCAAGAACATCTTTTGCCGGAGATCTTAATTTTTGTGGTCTGTACCTCTCTCCTCTTCCTCTCTCCTTAGTACATGTTAGTTGACCCATATTCTGAAATGTGATTCTATCTTCTTCTCTCCTGTCTATGAATTGCAGGAAAGTCAGGTGTGCATTTTTACACCCAGATCAAAATGGTGGCACAGCAGTGGAGGGATTTACCAAGCCTAGGATTGTCCTCGGGTTTGCATCTATCATCTGAGACAGATATTACAAGCCGGGGAGTCTCTTCAGCATTGCCTCCATCATCAGAGAGAGATTCACCATACCGTAGAGTTTCGCGGGCCATGTCTCCAGAATCAGAGGGTAATTCACCAAATCATGCATTGTTGCTTTCTGTTGCTGCAACTTCAGAGAGGGATCTATCAAACCCGGTAATTACATCTCTGCCTCCAACTGCTGATGGTGATTTACCAAATCATGGAGCATCTCTCCTCATACCTCCGACATCAGAGATGGATTTGGAGAACCAAGATGCATCCCTAACCGTGCCATTAGGAAGAGAAACATCAAACCAAGGAGTGTCATCAGCAACATCCCATCAATCTGAAAGGATGTATACGTCGCAAACATCACAGTGGAATGAAACTCCGACACTAGCATCTCAAAGAAATGAGCCTATTCCTCCACCCTCTGAGAGGATTAATATACCTACAACATCTAAGAGGAATAGCAATGCAGCTCCAACAGTTCCGAGGTCGGACACTGCAATAGGTTTAACTCATGAGCGACTATATTTGCCTACATCCCATAAAAATGACAGTATGGTTCCCATTTCACATAGGAATGAAAGCATGTCTCCAACTTCCGAGAGAATATATATGATGGCAACTTCTCACTTGAGCGACAGTATGGGTCAAACGTTTCAGAGGACTGATGCCCCAATGTTTCCAACTTCTGAGAGGATGTATGTACCTGCCACTCCTCACAGGACCGACCACATGGGATCAACTTCTCAGAGGGCTGATGTTGCATTACAGCCAGCCGCCGAGAGGTTATACATGCCTGCAACATCTCAAAGGAACGATAACATTGCTTCGTCTTCTCACCGGGCTGAGTCCATGCCCCAAAATTCCGAGGGCCTGTATCTGTCTCCAATTATTCACAGAAATGCTGGTATGCCGCCAACATCTGAGAGGTTATATATGCCTGCAGCATCTCAGAGGATGTATGCTCAAAACACAATAATTTCAATGGATGATTATCCCAGCCAAGGACCACCTATGACTTTGCCTACTTCACAGAGGATATAGGATAATTATGTTTTTTCCTTTTTATTTTTCATTTTAGGAAACCTTTGTAGACAAATCAGTATAGTAATAATAATACTATTTAGGTTTATTTCTTTTTTTCCACCCCCTCCAAATACCAGAATGCTTTTACTTCACACTTAACCCTTTTACTAGGGCGGGCTAGCTGCAAATTTCATTTTTCACGCTATAATATAAGGGGTGTATGACTGGTTGTCGATGGAGCCACATTGGAGAGCCCTTTTAATTTTTTGCTTCTTATTGGAGAACTCTATTAGTGATTAATCCTACTTTGACAAGAATTAGTTATAGCAAAACAAATTTTCTGTCAAAAATTGTTTTTACGTTTTTTTACTAGTTTTAAAGAGAAAAGAAAGGAAAAGAGAGGAAAATGAAACTAGGTGGGAGGCTGGTCTTGTAATTACCCCTCCTCCCCTCTTCCCTTTCTTGGGTGCACAGATATTTATAAATTATACTTCTCTGAAGAGGAAATTCCAGACTCCATAGATAAGAGAGAAAGAATGATATGCGCATACGAACCTTGGGTACAAGCTAGTATTGGTTATCCTCCACAGCTCAAACGACTAAACCAAGTACCCAATCTTTCAATCACTAAAACAAAGACCCAAGTTCAAAGAAAGTCTCTTGACAACAGATTCGACGATATTGAAGGTGATGATAAGATTGATAATGGTGGTGGTTCCTGGTTAATGAAATTTACATTGCCATCCCATGTTAAATCAATTACAAGCACGTCAAACCCATTTATCAAACACTGTCTTAAGCTCAAGAGCAGCTCTTCTTATCGCCACTCTCATGCTTCTGCTCTTGTTGTTGGCACTACTCCTCTCAGGTAACCTTTCTATTCAAATTCTAGCTTTGGGTCTCTTTGAATTTTCAGTTTAACTGCACAAAACCGCAAATGGGTTTCTTTTATTTTATGCTATTTGCGCTACGGTAGTTCAGTTACTTACTTAGAAGTGGAAAAAGAAGCACAGAAAAAAAGAACTAAATAGTAGTTCACACATCAGTATTTTGAAGGATTAAAAGTTATTTTGCTTCGTTAGTATGCTCGTTAGTGAAACCTTTCTTTCATTCTTCCCTAAAAAAATCCCTATTGTATAACATATGATGTATTTGCTTATAATTCTTGTTATTTGTGGGACCTCTTTCAGATAATGGCATTTTCAGGGGTCACCTCGATACTCATGTTAGAGCTCTCTTATCCAAGTTTTTCTGCAGTTTATGTTAATTGTTTGAAACTCTAGCTGTTCCTTCTGCTTATCAAAATGCTAATCAGCTCATGGCCATATGTGGGGTGCGGTGGGCTATTGTTTGTTGTCATTTTTTTGATGATTATTTAAAAAGTTGCTATAAGTCATAGAACTTGTCCATGGCTTCGGTTCTTGCTGTAAGAGAGCTTTCAATGATTTCTTTTATTCACTACAATGTAGACCTTGTAGACCATTTGACTTTTGAGTTATTAAAATTAGTACCTCATTTGAATTTCCTTTTTCCCTACAAGTCACCTTGCTTATTATCCAACTTTGGAGACTTCAACAAGATTAGGATGAAGTCAGACATGTAAAGTATATTGTTTGGTAGATGGCATTGTTATCGTTGTTATTTACTTTCTGTTCCAAGGGTTCCATCTGCCTGGGCTAAACAAAGAGTTGTTACATTCAACCTTTTCAGGGAAGTATACAGGTATCAGGATTCGTCACAAGAGCAAATTGTTGGAATGGATTGTTTGCTGCTGCTTGACAAAGCTAAAATTCCCGAAGGACTGGATAAACACTCTGTTCATGTTGTGCATGTAAGCTCTATGGTGATGAAAAAACTTTCTGGGGTGCAATCAGCTGAATCTATTGAAGCGATTGCTATAATGAGGTTCCCTACCAGTTTCTTAAATTTGGATGTTGATCTAAATAATTCAGATTGTCAAAGTTGGTTCCCATCCACACATCGAATTTTAGTCCTTGATGGCATTCAGGTGATTCTCAAACTTTTTCCATGCAGTTTTCTTTTGTCCCTTTTTCTGAGGTTCCTGTTGATTCCACCCCGCTCCCTTTCTAGAATCTTGCTTTATGATTTAAAATCATAGTTCCCTATAGGTTTCTCAACATTTCTGAAAGAACATGAAGTTGCAGTTGTTGTTCTTGTCTGCTGTCTCTATAAAATTTTACAGAACATTGAAGTAGTTGTTCTAATATCTTTTTAGAAGCACCTAGAGGAAATCATATGACCGTGAAAGTTATTCTTTGGGTTGGTTCCCTCATGTGCTTGGCAAAGTTTTCTGTCAAAAACTTTGTCATGTGATATCTGCTGGAACTTGATTAAGTACTTTCTATGTTGTAATGTCAACTAAAAACACATAAACAGTTGTAGGCTGAACATCTGGTGCAACTAACGTATCAAATGCATTGAATGGCAAAGGACAGGAATGTATTAGAAGTCTTTGGTTTTGTTTTCCTTTGATGTGTTATGACTGGAAAACATTTAGTTCTCTTTAATGCTTGATATTCATATTGATTCGAAGATGTAATGGTGCAACACCATTTAATCCCAAAGCTATAACTGCAGGCATTTAATTTGAGGAATCTTCTGGACATATGGATCTCTAATTCATAAGAAATTGATCCCTGCAGGACCCTGGTAACCTTGGCACGTTACTCAGATCAGCTATGGCCTTTCGATGGGTGAGGAATAAAATTTTAAACATGAAGTTATTTCTTTTCTTTACTGTTTGCTTCTCATCTTCAACAGTTTCCTATTTATTTATCAAATTCTCATAGACACGCATGCTTTACTGACACTCTTATCACAATTCATGTGTGTAAGTTCATTAAATAACAATTCTCTTATAGCTGTCAATGACCGTTTTGAAACTTTAGGGTGATGCGGCATGAATCCACTCATGTGCAATGTTTTATACATTTTAGGTAGATTGTAGATGTATCATCTAGAGTGACAAGCTTGTGTGTAAACATGCTATTTGTTTACAGGCAAAAATTGTAATGGGGTATTTCACTCAGCTGTTTGAACCAAGAATCAATAGGTTGCACTTATGGGACTTCCTAACGATTTGTTAATCATAGTTAGATATTCTTTTCTCTATTTCAATGTCCACGTTCCATTATTCCAAAGGGTTCTGATATTATGATCAATATCCAACAGGGAGGTATATTTCTTCTTCCTGGTTGTTGTGATCCATTCAATGAAAAGGCACTTAGAGCAAGCCGGGGAGCCTGCTTTCAGCTGCCTATAGTTTCGGGCAGTTGGTACCATCTTGAAACCCTGAAAGATACATTCAATATGAAGATGCTAGCTGGCCACCCAGACAGTGATGGGAAAACAGAAAAGGTGTCTTCACTATCTCAAGAGTTTGTACATTCTTTAGCGCATGTTCCATTATGCTTGGTTTTGGGAAGTGAAGGGCGTGGCCTTTCAGAGAAAGCTCAGCAGGAATGTGAGCTTGTGAGGATTCCTATGGCAGGAGAATTTGAATCTCTCAACGTTTCTGTTGCTGGCGGGATTTTCTTGTATATGTTACAGCCTAAGAACTAGAGATTGAAATCAAGTTCTCATGAATTTCATTAATTCTGAATGTCTGATCCTCCCTCCGATGAAGATTTCTTCAGTTCGGTACACCTGTCCCTATTTATAAGTTAAAATTATAAATGGATTTATATTTAATATCTAAAAAAAATCTTTGAATTATTTAGAAAATTTTAAATAAATTTTTATTTTTTTATTACATTCAATCAAGATCATTTATTTTTATTTTAAATCATATAGGTCTTTATAATTAATGTTTGATTAATTGTTATTAGTTAAAATATTATTTGTTATTTTATATCACATTACATTGATGTGATATTTTACATAATATATAATAGATTATAATATAATTATGTGATATTTTTACCATTCATATCATTATTATATGGGTATAAAAATGAAAAGTAACATCTTAACTAATGATAATTAATTATTTATTGGTCATAAGAATTTATTTAATTTAAAAAAATATATAAAAACTTAATTGAATGTAAAAATAACAATAAGTTATTTAAATAATTTAAATTTTTTTTTAAACATCATGTCTTAAATTTATTAATAATCTATTAATGGATATAATTTTGGTTGTATTTTTACACCATACCTTTAGAATTTGAGCAAATACAATAAAAAATTATAAACTTATTGATTTTTAAAAAATACATTCAAAAAGGAGTTAAAATAATCAATGTGGAATTTTTAAAATTTGAGTAAATATAAAAAAATTATAAACTTAGTGATTTTTTAAAAAATAAATTAAAAAAAAGTTAAATGATGATGTGGAATTTTTATTCGGATTAAAAACAATGTTTTAGGTAAAGTAAATAGTAAGAAAAATAAGTCTACATTGGACTAATAAAAAATAGTTAGTGTTGTTAGCCAACTTAGCTTTTTTTTTATGAAAAAATAACTTAAAAGAACAACTATAAGAGAAACATAACAGAAAGTATTTAGAGAGAAAAGATTTTATTCAAGTGTATCTACATACGAATTGAAAAGGTCTATTTATAGGCTAATAACTTTTTATCTAGATTGAATTTACAATATGAAGATAATACTAAGAGATTAGATGGATTAATTAAATCTTAATCTTCATCTAATCTAATTTACGTCTAAATCTAAATATATATAGTATAAATAGATATTCACAAAAATATTCATAACACTTCCCTTAAATATCCATTGTATCAAGAATATGTCTCGTTAAAACCTTACAAGAAAAAAATCTCATAGAAAAAAATTCAAGTGAAGGAAAAAGAGTACATAATTCTTTTTAAAAATACGCTTTTGAAATATTGTCTTATTAAAAACTTTATCAAGAAAAATCCAATGGTAAAAACTCTGATGAAGGAAAATAGCACAGTGCATATTTTACTTCTCCTGATGACTACATTATTTAATATCTTCAAAACAGTACATTTCGATCTTTTGTACCAACTTTTCAAATGTTGCAATAGGAAGAGCTTTAGTAAACAAATCTGCTAGATTGTTACTTGAACGAATTTGTTGAACATTAATATCACCTTTTTTTTAAGCACATGAGTGAATAATTTTGACGAAATATGATTTGTCTTATAACCTTTAACGTATCCTTCCTTTAACTGTCTATGCTAGCAGTATTGTCATCATATAATGTTGTTAGCATTTCCTTCTTAGTTGACAAGCCACACGTTTCACGAAGATGTTGAGTTACAGATCTTAACCAAACATATTCACAACTTGCCTCATGAGTTGTTACAATTTCTGCATGGTTAGAAAAATTAACAATTATAGTTTGTTTTATAAAACGTCATGAAATAGCCGTACCTCCCTATGTGAACAAGTAACTTATTCAGGATCGAGTTTTGTGTGGATCAGATAAATATATTGCATTTGCATAATCAATAAAATTTAATTTTGATACATTTAAATAATATAAGCCCACGTCATTGTTCCTAAGAGATATTGAAGCATATGTTTAATTCCATTCTAATATCTTTGAGTTAGAGAATAACTATATCTTATTAATAAATTCACAGCAAATTATATATCAAGTTATGTATTGCTAGCAAGATACATCAATACTTCAATTATAATAAGATACGATACTTCAGGACTAATAAGTTCTTCATTATCCTCATGAAGTCGGAAAAGATTTTTTTTTTCACATCTAGAGACCTTACAATCATTGATGAACTCAACAAATATGTTTTGTCTGTATAAATTCATTTTAACACTTTTCCTATATAATTAGATTGATGAACAAAAATTTCATTTATTAAGTACTTAATCTGAAGACTTAAACAAAACTTTATTTTTCTAAAATCTTTCATTACAAATTCTCTCTTTAAGCAATCCACGATTTTTTATAACTCTTCAGAAGTTTCAATAATATTTGGTTCATCAATATAAACAGTAATTATCACAAATTCATATCTGAATCTTTTTATAAAAACATATGGGCATATAGGATCATTTTTATAGCTTTCTTTCAATAAATATTTACTAATGTGATTATACCACATGCGTCTGGATTATTTTAATCTATATAAAGATTTATTTAATTTGATTAAATAAATTTTTTGAGAATTCAAATTTTATGATTCAGGTAACTTAAATCCTTCAAGATTTTTCATATAGATATTGATATTAAATGAGTTTTATAAATAGGATGTAATTACATTTATTATACGCATTTCAATCTTCTCATATATTGCCAAACTAGTTATTATAAAATTGTAATTGCATCCACTACAGAGAATATATCTCTTTATATTCAAAATCAGATCTTTGGATAAAACCTTGTGTGACAAGCCGTACTTTATATCTCATAATCTTATTTTTCTCATTTCGTATTCGCACAAATACTCATTTATGTCTCACTGATTTTACACCATTTGACGTATGGACTACAGGTTCAAAAACTTCATGTTTTGCAAGTGAATTCAACTTGACTTTAATCGTGTCTTTCCATATTAGCCAATCATTTTTATGTCTACATTCTTCACAGATGTAGGTACAAAATCTTCATTTTCTTTCATAATATTACGTTATATATTATATACAAAATATCTTCGACATTTATTTTAATCCAGTTATATTTTTTTCCATCATGACATAATTGATTGAGATCCCTTTATTTTCAATGATTTCAGGTACCTGTTTTTTTTTTAATTTTTATCACTTATGTCAGGGGTTTTTTTTGAGTTTTTATTTTCTCATTTTAACCATCTTGAATATTTGCTCATTTTTTTAAGATTTTATTTTTGGAACTAATTGGTCTCCATGCTTCTAGCATGCCTTGTCCTGTAGGGATATCAATACTAATATGAGCATTTGTAGCTGATATATAAGATTTAATTATTCTCTTTAAGTTAGTAAATACCTCTGGTAACTGATTTATTATATTTTACAAAAGAATTATCTTTTGAACTTCTTGCTCACATTGGTTTGTATGAGGATCAAAACTAGATAATGATAATTTATTGCAAGATATTTTTTTTTCTAGTTGCTTATTTTCTTTTCCTAATGTTGAAAAACTTGTTTTATAAAAATGACAATCAGTAAACCTTGTAGTGAATAAATCTCTTATTGAAGGTTCTAGATATTTAATTATAGGTGGAGATTCATACCCAACATATATTTCTAATCTCCTTTGAGAGCTCATCGTTGTGCTTTGTGGTGGAGTAATTGGAACATATACCGCACAATTTTTATATGAAAAATATTTGGCTCGTGATTATAAACTAATTGTATAGGAGAGAATTTATGATAACTCGTTTGGCCTAATGCATACAAATGCTGTTGTATCTAAAATGGCATGCCCCCAAACAAAAATTGAGAGTTTAAATTTCATAAGTAATGGCATTGCAATCAGTTTGAAATGTTTAATAAACGATTCTGCTAGATCGTTTTGTGTATAAATATAAACAATAGGTTCTTCAACAATTGTTCCAACTAATATGCAATATTCAAGGCTCGATATGTAAATTCACCAACATTGTCTAGACAAATTGTCTTGATTACATAATTAGAAAATGTGCTTCCAAACAAATTATTTGAGCAATTAATCTTGTAAATATCAAATTGCAAGTTGATAATAAGCACACATGTAACCATCTAGTTGATGCACCTATTAAAATCATAAAATATCTAAATGGTTCATATGGTGGATGCATGAATCCACATATAACCCTGAATATGTTTTAAAAACATAGGGAATTCAATTTCAACTTTAGCTAGCAATAGCCTTATAATTTATTTACCTTGAGAGCAAGCAACATTAGTATTTCATTGGATTGAAAAATTTTCTATTTTTTTAATGAATGATCATATTAATTATTAATAATATTTTGCATCATTATTGATCCAAGATAGTCTAATCGGTCATGCTAAACATTAAAATCATTAGTAAATTTCTGGTTTACCATGAGTTTCAATTATTCTAATATTTGTGTAGTTTAATCCAGATAACAAAGTGAGTAATTTTTTTTAACACACACCTTCTACTTGAGATAATATATGTAATATAGAGGTATTAAATATCTCTTTCATTCATTGTCTCAACATTCATTGTCTGAATATCTTTAAAACTCAATAAACTTCTTTGAGACTTAATAGAAAATAATACATATTCTATTATAAACTTTATTCCTAGAGGTAGTAAAATATTAATTCTTTCGGAGCTTTCAATTAATCTTATACTATCAGATATTGAATTGACATTGGTTTTTTTCGTTATAATAAGAACATATTTCAGCATCTTCATAATATAATTATACTAAAATATATCAATTACTATTAAGTTTATTTTTGGATATTTCTATTATCAATCAAATGATCAATTCATTTTTCAGCATAAGAAAATCAACAATGGATATTTCCATTGCCAATCATATAATCAATTCCTCTTTCTGGGTAGACAAACATCTTGATGTACTATATCAACTTGGCCATAGTTAAAATCATCACAAGATGTTTTAAGTTTCAATGATACTTGATAAAGTTTAAGAAATATAATAGGTACACGACCAATGGTAAGTACGTTTTCTATATTCTTTTTATTTTTTCCATTTTTTGTCTTTTCATTATTCATTCACTTCTGGTGGGTTGAAAGTATTTATTCGTTTTGTGGGTTATAAGTATTTATTCACTTTTAATGAGTTATCCACTTCTTGTGGGTTAGTGGGTGAAGGTGTCCATTCACTTATAGTGACAAAATTATCCATATTTTGGTTGTAAAATTATTCTTTATTAAAATAGTGATAATGTAAATTATTATGACGACCTCTTTTATGTCTATGATCATAATTATTCAATGATGTGGTATTCACTTCAGAGAATAAATAGATTAATGATTATAACCATAATTATTAAATGATGTCACATTCACTTCAAGAAATAGACGAATTTATAATTTTTTATTAATAACTTGTCTGTTACATTCACTTCAGAAAATAGATATTATAATTTTTCATTAATATCAAGGGACAAAATATAATATGTACTACATAATAGCAAAATTCATATTAAAATTGATTTTAGAGAATAAAAATACTAAAAAAATATCAAGTCACTTGATTTTTTAAAATCAAAAATAAAAAAAAAAACAAACCTTTGTGAGAGGATGAAAAAAAAAATACTAAAACTTGATTTGCTAAAATCAGAAATCGAAATCAATTATTGAAATTGGATTGAAGCTTGAAGATGAGGAAAATAAAATTTAAATTTAAAAGATTAGAAGATCGTGTGTTATAAAAATATAACTTAAACAAATAATTATAAAAAAAAATATTCAGAGAAAATATCTTATTCGTAAATTACAAATGAATTGAACGGACGGCAGTGATATTTAGAGTTAGTAGATACATACAGTCCAATAAAGCAAGAAACAATTAAAAAATCCCTCCTTTTTCTCCTTCCAATCTCTCCATCACTCAAATCCCTCCTCGACTCCTGGTCTTTGAATCCTCCATCGTCGCCGGAATCCACCGCAATCGACAGGCGATGATAGTCGGAAAGCAACAGTTGCAGCAATCTCAGCTGTTTTCTCTTAAAGGATCCATCCTCACTCTCTCCATTGTCACCCTCATTTCCTTCACTTACTTCTCCTTCAAATCCCTTCGTCCTCCTCTCCCCCTCTCCCCTCCCACTCCTCAGCTTACTCTCCTCCCCTCTGCCACTGCTACCATTCCCTTCGCGCGTAAAGTCGCTGACAGAGAAGAAAACAATGTCGATAAAGGTAAAGATGACGACAACGACGAGTTGTTTACCGATATTTACCATTCGCCGAAGCTTTTCAAGTTGAATTTCAAAGAAATGGAGAGGAAATTCAAGGTTTACATTTACCCCGATGGTGATCCTAAAACTTTTTATCAAACTCCCCGGAAACTCACGGGTAAATACGCCAGCGAAGGTTATTTTTTCCAGAATATTCGTGAGAGTCGGTTTCGTACGGACTATCCAGATCAAGCTCACCTCTTTTTTATCCCAATTTCTTGTCACAAAATGCGAGGCAAGGTAACCCAAAAAAAAAAAGAACTTCTGATTAAAATTATGTTTTTTTTTTATAAAAAAAAGCGAGATTAGATCTACAGATATCAGTTAAATTTGTAACTTATTTTTGTTATGACAATTGATGCAGGGCACTTCTTATGAGAATATGACTATAATTGTTCAGAACTATCTAGATAGTTTGATAGGGAAGTATCCTTATTGGAACAGAACCCTGGGTGCCGATCATTTCTTCGTTACTTGTCATGATGTGGGTGTTAGGGCAACGGAAGGAGTTCCATTTCTAGTAAAGAATGCGATTCGTGTGGTTTGTTCTCCGAGCTATGATGTTGGATTCATTCCGCATAAAGATGTTGCACTTCCTCAAGTTTTGCAGCCATTTGCTCTTCCGGCTGGTGGAAATGATGTAGAAAATAGGTAAAAATCTGTGTTTTTCATTTTTGTTCGATTGTAATGCATAAATAGTTTGTTAAAGGAAAATGTTAATGTGTGCATATTGGCATTGGTCATATTTATAGAAAGGTTTTATAGTTTGTTCCAAATGTGACAGTAAATGAAGAAACATTTCTTAAAGTAGCTCTAGTTAACAAAATCATAGACACTATTTAACAAAACCCTTTCTTATAAAGATCAGGAATATAAGTCTGTAGCTTCATGCTAACTAGAAGCATTCTTTGCAGGACAAGGCTTGGTTTTTGGGCTGGACATCGGAACTCAAAGATTAGAGTTATACTGGCTCGTGTGTGGGAGAATGATACCGAACTTGACATTTCGAATAATAGAATAAGTAGGGCTACTGGACATTTAGTGTACCAGAAGAGGTTTTACAGAACTAAATTTTGCATATGCCCTGGTGGCTCTCAGGTCAACAGTGCTCGCATAGCTGATTCAATCCATTATGGATGTGTTCCTGGTAAGCATTCTCAACTTCTTGTGACTGCTGCATTGGAGGATTTAGAAACTTGTATATTGTTAGTTGCTTATGGCTTGCTTAACGATGCATGTGAATTGCCAAGTTATAGGACTAGGCTGGCTACAAAAGTAGGAGGAACTTAAAACCACACATACAAACAGGAGTGAGGAATTCAAACCAAATACACAAACAGAATAAGTTTATTTGTTTGGCTCTTTGATTTGCTGTAGAGGAGGTGATGAGACTTCCTTTTTGTGATACAGATGACCTCTGCTGAAATACCAGTGATAACTGAGATATTCTGACTAAAACTGGTAAGAAATTAGGATATATTTGTAGAGATATAATGCTAGGATTGCTACTAAAGGCTGGGCATATCTAAGGAGGTGCGCATCTTTTAGTCACGCCTTGTGGAGCAGACGAAAACATTTTATAAAATTCCTATTCAGATAAAAACTTAGGAATATCTCTGTTACTGTGACAGATGGTGCAGAATATAGTTAGCTTCCCAGCATAATCTAAGTGTTGATTCTCAAAGTCATGGCTATCATAAGTAATGAGCTAGATTCAACTTTAGACTGATTTAGTTTTATTGCCAGCATCAATTATCTACTAGTTTTTGATGCCCTCTAATTCTGGACATAAGACTTGCTTTACTACCCTGATTTGTATCATAATTATCAGAAACACTAGGAACATCAATTTTTATCAATAATTTTATTCCAGGAAGAAGATTTATGAAACTTGAGAATTGGGTTGGAGTAGGGGCTTTAACTTTTCCTTTTTTAAAGGGTTTGAAGAAACAGTAAGATTTCCTCATTTTGAGTTGTATGTTTTTGGTAGGGTGTTATTTTTGCCATGTTGTTAACTTGTTTATCTTGTAAGCCCCACCCCCCCCTCTTCGTCTTCCAACAAAGTAAAAGAAAAAAAGGAGAAGAATGATTAAAAATGTTCCCTCTAACCTATTTGGCTTGTTTTCTTGCAGTAATATTGTCCAACTATTATGACCTGCCATTCAATGACATTCTTGATTGGCGAAAATTTGCTGTTGTCCTTAAAGAGAGTGATGTGTACCAGCTCAAACAGATCCTAAAGAACATATCTGATGAGGAATTTTTTTCACTTCATAAGAACTTAGTTAAGGTAGGAGCCTTCCTTTGCAAAACTGATTCATCATTTTTCTGTAAAATTGAAGTTCAATGTAACAACAATTACCTGCAGTGGATAAATGATAATTTGTTATGACTTTGTTTTATCAGGTCCAGAAGCACTTCCAATGGAATTCACCACCCATAAAGTATGATGCATTCCACATGGTTATGTATGAACTTTGGTTGCGCCACCATGTAATCAAATACTAATTTTGTTGATTTGTTGACGGATGTAGTTCCATTTCACTTTTGTATACACTAAAAGGTTGCCTCCTAACAACCTAAAAGCTTGTATTTTATGTACATACTGCTTAAGTATTACGTGCCAAAGATGTCAGTTATTTGTTTGTTCTTTATGTTCTGTTTTGCGTTTAGTACGTACTGCTTAACTTTAGGTTTGGCAAACTGGCTAACTTGAACTGACTGGAGCTACATCAAAGACACAATGTCTTTCAAGGGCATGTGTAGCTCAAAACTGGATTGTTGAGACATCTGTGGTTATGGATGAACTTCCGGACCGATTGTTCGCCCAGATACTGTAACGATTATGTAGGTTTTCAGTTGCATACTAAATGTATAGGTGCTTTTTCTACTCTAGCTTTTCTGAAAATAAATCTACAAGAAAAGCATGAAATAGTACTATTATTATTTTATCAAGGTAGAATTCTATGTTGAGCAACCTTATATTAGTTACCAACTTACTTAGAAATACAGAGAATCAACGTACATAAAAGTCTTGCATCATAAATTAACGAGAGAGTAATAAAACGCGTGTTTGCGTGCATATATATACATACACTTATTATGCACAAACGATGGCATCCTCAATCTCATCAGGCCTCTGCTGGGTCATGGGAATCGAACCGCTCTGAGATCCAGCAGTGCTGCTAGTAGCAGTTCCACTGGCATTGATCCTCAAGTCTGTCCTCTCTTTTTTGATTGCCAAGTATGCTAACATTGCAGTGTTAAGTGCATCTGAGCATTTGATTTATTAGTTGGTGTATGATTTTTTTATTTAAATGACAGAGTTTGTAGTGTAAAGCATCATTATTGGGATAACAACAATCCCTGCCAGGATTGATGTGGCCTAATCGCCCGTTCTATTATTGTTTTTCGTCCATCCCATGAAACTTGTGCTTATGAAGTACATGTTAATCCCCGTCACAAACAGCCACGTGATCAAGGTAACCTGCTTATTCAACCACCAGAAAAAATAAATGAGAAATTTCTGTATTGTCAGAAAAACTTTTCCTGCTATGGCATGGAATGGAGAAAGATATTTCAGTATTTGAACTCATTAATCTCACCGGAATAGAGTTTTTATGGCAGCCCATCTTGGCTGCACTGCTTGTAAATCTAAGGAGAGGTACCCATGCAAATGGTAGCTAAAATGATAAGATCATCTGAAGACAGGCAAACACGATATCTGTTTTCTAGTTGCTTTAATAAAGAAGATTTAACAAATTCTTTCCGGTTTGACATTACAGAAGCAATGATGATGAGCCTTGCAGGCCCAGAAGAACCGCCGATTATGCAAGCCAATAAACTCGGTGCAATGGCAATAAATCTTGTGATTAAATTTCTCAACCATAGTTCCATTTTCATGCCGAGGAAACCCCGTGGGGAAAAAAGAAGTGCCAATTTAAGATTTGTCTTTCTTTCAAAATAAGATAAGTGATTGAATAAGCACCTGCATAATATATTGGCCAGCATATAGTCCTGTAACAGTTGAACTCTGCCCAGAAGCTAGCAAAGATATGGCATATGGTTTTGAACTCCAGTCTCCAAGAGCATTCTATGGAGATCAGCAAAGCAAAACGTGAATACGTCATATCGTGGAATGAAACGTGAATTAGTCATATCGTCTCTGCAGGGCCGGCCCTTGGGTAAAGCCACCCAAGCAAAAGCTTTAGGCCGCCAATTTAAAAAGGCCCCAAATTTGAAAAGGTACTATAATTTTATAATATAATTTAATTAAATTAAAAATATATAAAAATTTAAAATTATATAAAAAAAATTAATAATTAATAAAATTATATATTTTCTTAATTTTTTAATAAATGANTAAAATAATTAATAATTAATTAAATTTTTATTTTTTATTTTTAATTATGTGCTTAATAAATTTTAATTTTTATTATTTCTTAATTTTTAGAATATTTTTAATTATTAATTATTTCTCTTATTTCTAATCAACTACCAATCATATGTTTTTAATCATATCCAACAATTTTTTTTTACTTATTTCTTCTATTTTCAATTAACATATTTACTAAATTTCAACAACTATTTTTTTTATATAAAATAAATTATTTTTTTCAATGTATAATATCTACTTTGAAATTCTTCTTTTCTCATTTGCTCTTTTTTTTTTAAATTCAATTTTCTTTCAAAAAATAAATAAAAAGTTTGTCATGTTATTATTTTTATAAAACTGTGAGCCTTATTTACGGTTAATAATAAATATTCAACAGTTAAGTATTATTGTTTTAATAGTTACAAAATTTTTTATTTTAATTTATAATTTTTATCATATTATTATATTATTTTTATTTTATATGATAATTAATTTATTTAAATTAAAAATTTTGATTGATGATTTATATTAATTATTTAAAAAATATATGATAGTCGATTTAAGCCTTTTTAAGTTTATTGGGCCGCCCCTGCGTCTCTGACTTGGAATGAATGCCAATTTTGGACTCCATTATCTTTTTAATCATTCTTCTCTTCCATATAAATCATAAATCTAACCTTGAGTAAAGAAACTGCTGAGTCTAGAGTGATATTCTTGCAATCTGTCCTGTTCTCTGGGGATAAATTTGGATGGAAGCAAACACTTTCAGTCACGGATATGAGTGCCACATTGATGAGGAACGCAAAAACTAGGGCTAACCCACTTTCCAGCGGGAAGTACTTGCTTGCATTCTATGAGAATTAGAAACGGATTTAGACTTATGATTACTGAATTTTTAAGTGTCATTATCTCAAATTAGTCTGGTATTGGAAAAGGTTTTGGTCAGCCACCCTGATCCTGATGCCTTCAAAGGAGTGTGGGATTTTTCTTGAGATTACCAATGCTGACGGAAGGAAAGGGTTGTGCCTGAAATTTCAAAAAAGACAAAGAAAGCGATGCAACTGTTCTAACTTATAGTAATCCCGTCAAAATCCTGCATGCCACCATGTTTACTCTAAAAATAAGAATCTAGAACTCTGAAGTAATATGTTATTGAGAAATTACGGCACGATGAGAGCTTCTAGAAGAGCTATGGCGTTTTTAGTGGCTTGATCACTGCTGAGTTTAGGGACAAACATTCCAGTCATAATCTCCTTTGCACTGGGGCTGGCACGCACCATTACACTGAAGAAGCAGCCACCAACGACAGCTACTAGACTACCAATGACAATTTCCAGCTTCCGTATCTATCATTGGCATATATAACAGCACAAAGAAAAATTAGCTTTGCAGTCCGAAACACTATTTACACACACAAAAAGAAGACTTGCAGTAAATTAACTACTTCAATTCTCTACTACTCACACCATATCGTTGCAGTCCAAGGAGGAGAAGAGTACTCAATCCTGCCAGAAGTACCCCAACCCACATGGGTACTTTGAAAAGTATCTGAAGAGCAAATGCTGTTCCTATCACTTCAAACCCATAAACCAAATATTTAAATTAGTTCTTGCTTGGAAATATAATGATTTGCAATTCCAGCTCTAGTTCATATCAATGGAAGATAGAGATTTTAAGTCCGAATTGAAAGAAAGAAACTTCTAAGGTGCTACATTAAATGGATGATATTTTACTATACGATTAAATATTACAAACCTCATGGGATGTCGGCAGCTGTTACAGCTACCTCGGCCAGAATCCAAAGGCAGTAAATGACCGGCCTTTGGGTACTCCATCTTGCAATGTTCTGACAAATGTTTCGCTGGAGAAATTTATGCCTTTTGTATTTTTTAATAGTTTAGTGAAATATTTAAATAAAATGATAAATCAAGAAGCATTGGAGTTGAATTATTTTTGGCTGAAAACCGTGGAATTAATTAACGATATTTCTATTAATCAAGTGGATGAGTGGATGAGTCCTCTTTCTCATTAAAGAATATACAATTATTAGTTAAGAATTTTATTAATAAATGTTTTAAAGTGAATTTGTTATTATTATTTTTTTATAATTAAAGAAAAAAAGATTTAAATTTTATTTTTTAAGTAAAAAAATTATATATTAATTAATGAATCAAATATTCAAATATAAGTGAATTTATTATTATTTAAAAAAAATCATTACATAAATAGTAAAAGATACTTTTAATTATATCCAAAGTCAGAAGCACTCTCAAGATAGAGGTGAGCAGAATCCTTTGATTTCAGACATTATCAATTGACTGCCATTTACCGTATTTGGGCAATGTATTATTTCTTGCATGTAACAACAACATAACATGTTGTTTTTATTGCTGTCTTTTTCTTTCCATTTCCTACGATGATAATAATAAGTAAGCAAAAATCACTTCAACCACCATTTCAACAACTACCCTTTTCATTGTACAGTTTGTACTTTTCAGTCCTCGTATCCCCCCACCCCTCTCTCTCTCTCCCCATTTATTTCTCTCATGCACGTGTCGTCGCTCTCACTCTCCCTCTAGTGTCTTTTCCTCCTCTTTAATCTGGACATCATGAACCGGATATAAACAAATAGTTATCAAATTCTCTATTTAGACTTCAAATTGAAGACCAATATTAATTGAAAGAGTTCAAAAGATACTAGAACCAAGTTTAGAAAGGCAGAAAATGAATTCTAAACAAGTGTTAAATTCTATTCAAACTTAAAGATGATCAAACGTTTCCTTTCAGCAAAGCAATCAGGAAACTATTTAAAAAGGAGAAAGCTCAAGGATCGTGGGTGATGATGAAAAACCATTGCGTCAAAATAATGTTACTCCTTGGAAACAAAACTAGCTGTCAATTATCGGGAATGATGTTACTAGACTGAAGATGCTTTCTTCTCCATCAGATAGAAATTCATTGTCTGATAGATTATTGTTTGGGGGTAAAGAATTCAATAAAAACAATATCTATCACAAATTTTATCAATCAATCGGATCATCTCAATGACGTTAATGTTGTCAACATGTCTAATGTCAGCATGTTTACATATTTGCACCATCAATGACATCGATCAACTTGTCTAGACTGCAGGTTCAATATTGTTCTTTACTCCATTTTGATTGTTTTGATTTTCAGATTGAGATCCTGAATAATTTTTTTTTTTGGGGGTTGGGGAGAGTGTTTGTACAATTCGTTCTTTGTCAGATTAGGCCAAGCGAATGGCTATAATCAGTACAATTCTTTTTCGAGATATTGTAGGTAACATATTCATCGAGACCTGTTCTGATTTCTGTAATTCATGTATTTTTTACACTGATATTAATGCTGTTGTTGCAAAGGCTTCAATGAAATCTGGATATCATATCTATCACATTAGTTGTATGTGTTTTTATTTTTTTTTCAATATAAGCATGAAAATATCTAAGAGAAAACCGGAATTCGAATCTTGGACCATATAATGATACCCGTTAAGCCAAGTCTTGGTTGATAGGTATCTGGGTTTACGCTTATGTTTTCACTCGATCATCTTCATCTCTAAATCACACAGCATCCGACTAACTTACTATACAATCGTTTTCTTTATATCTATTTTTGTGTTGGACAATATTTCTGCCTCTAATTTGTATAAAACTGTCAAAAAGGTTTCACCAATTTAAATTATTTATAACACTTTCGGATATAAAGACACAAATAACAGGATATAATTGCTTGGGACTTGCATGTTTTTCATGGATCAGTAGTGTACATATTTGTACACAAGCTACAAAGTGATCAGATTGGTTTTATCTACATTTAGATTTAAAGCTATACACATAAAGGGATCAAGTAATCTGTCTGAATTTGAAACTTCAAGTCTTGAGCAGATAACTTTCATTCAAATTAACTGATAAGGTTCTGTTCGGTGTGGACAAGGCTAAGTGTTTAATTGTTTACATTGGATAAGATTTGGTTGCATTTGGTATGAGAATACTGCCTTGGTCACTGCTGTCTGACAGTCTTCTCGATCATAGGCCTGCAGGTCTTGGAGTTGTGCAGCAGACCTCTGCAGTTTATAGCTGCCTGCTGCTTCAAGAAGTCTCGGGAGCTGCTATCTATTTGACGTCATGAAGCACTGCTGCGTGAGCTTGGTTTGAAGTGTGAGTATCCGCCTTTGGTCTTAGTGGTTGTGCAGCAGACTTCTGCTGTTGAGCTCCCTATAGCATCAAGAAGTCTTGGTGAGTCAAGAGGCACTGCTGTGTCAGCTTGAATTGAAGCTTGAGTGTTCTCCTTTACATTGGAAACTATCGATTGATAATTAATTAAAATTATCAAAGAATATGCACAACACATAATTTATGGAACGACTCAAGTCTTATAAAGATTTAAATACTTAATTGTGATATAAAGGCCTATTTGTTGTAGGTACTGTAGACTCCAAGGACCATATTTGCCTCGGCTTCCAAGGGCCTGAATTAGGTTGGGATTACCATGGGCCTTCCTTCTGGGGAAATTATCAGCCCTTCCATCCCAAGTCAATGTGTTCAAAATCCTATCTCCCTCGATTGACTGATCAGTCTGCACCGCCTGCTGTTAGCCTCATTCCATTGGCATTGAAGAATTGAACTAGCTAGCTACATCTGGTTAAGTATGTTCCGCTTTATTTACTAAACAAGTAAGCGTCTATGTATCTTACTTTTCTTAAGTGATGAAAGAGAACTCGATGTCTTAATTATGAATTAGGAGTAATTAAAAAACTTTGCGAATATTTCAAATTGGTGGAATATTTTGGAAAGTAACTTCACTTGATAAACATGAAGTAGATAAATCCAAAAGAGCATAACTCCTAAGTCGAAGTTGATGTGATTAGAGTGTGCTTTAATATTTGTCTCATTAAGATAGGAAAAAGCATCTGAAACCAATGGTCAAGTCAGAGGATAAGACAGGGTCGTAAAAAAACCCTCCTTTATGCTTATTTAACTTTTTCATTTATGTCTTATTTGTGATTTCAAACCAAATTAGACAACAAGACACTCTCTTGTAAAAACTCCCTGTCTAGACAATAATTAATCTTTCCCTTGGATTATTTGTAGCCTATTTGGTATAATCCAAACCAACCTTTGAGAATCCAACTTTTTCATTTTTTAACAACAAAGTCAGACAAGAAAGATTGGAGCTCCTAACCTCCAATTTTTCTTAGAAAAAAAGCACATAAAATATTTTCTTATGGTTTTACATTATATATATATAGGTGCTCGGATTCCATTGATAAAAAGCCAATTCCGATCATTGGATGGTCCCCAAGAATGCATTTATAATTAGAAATACTCTATGGTTGCTGTCTTACGGGGAATAAACAAGGACAAAAGAGGATAAGATAGAAAGCACTTCTCCTACCTATCAAATTGAGCTTTTAAGCCGTCAAGTATAGGAATAATGGAGTGAGATTAGAATAGAGATTCGTAGTACTTATTGTGTTGAAAAGAGGAAAAAAATTAGTAATTTTAGATTATTAAACTGAGATCTCCTTCTCAAAGCATAAGATAATTCCCATTTTTATGATTAAAAAAATTATGTGTTTTTCAAAATTCCTCATTATTTAAAAAAGAAAAGAAAAGTTACATTTTCTTAAAAAATTAATTTAATAAATTAAAGAAAGAGGCGTGGCAACCAAATAGGCAAACACCAATACTAAGCTATGAATTTATGGCGCATCCTCCACAAAAATAACATTAAATATTTTTTGGGGTCCATTCTAGCATTGATCACCAGCGCATTGAATATTGATTATCCCATACACATTGACATCATTTGACAAGTGGGGAGTATGGTCCAAATTATCTAACCTTTGATAATTGGATTTATTCTTAGTGAACCAACCGCGTTTGATCCACCATAAACTCCTCAATCAAAGTGTTTGTGGTTCAATTAATCTCTATTACCATTTATATATGTACCATCCACAATCAATAGAAGGAATTTATACCTGACTTGGCTTTTGCATCTTGCTTCGTCGAGGAAAAAGCATTTCTTTTGTGGACAGTAATAGGACAAGGCAGAGTTAGGGAGGTATCTTGAAAAGCTAGCCGGCTTGTTATCATTGAATACCGTCTTTGGATTGCGGGACAAGTTCAAAATATAAATGACAGCTTTAATAATTTGGGATTCAGACGTCCGGTCCTTCATGCGATTATACGACTTCATGCGATTATACGACTGCCATTTTCAAAGGCAAAATCATCGCAGAAACGATCCAGAAAACGAGGGCAAGCGTAGGACCAATGTTATAGTTTATAGTTGATTAAAAATTTTGTTTTTATGTCAAATATTTTGTAGTTGTGGGAATTGAGCTTTGTGAGTTTCTCTTTGTACATCTCATCTCTTTCTTTGCCTATAAGGAAATTCAAATCTAGGCTTCGGCAATTCTTGTTTTTTTGGTTTATGATGTAGATATTGCTAGTTTTTTGTTAGGAAAACACAAGACGTGGAAAGAGATCTTGGGTTGCTAATGCTTTGCCCATATACCAATAAATAATGAATATACAGTTATCGTCTCCTTCTTTTATTAGAATTATGATTATTGTTAATATTGTTGATTTAGATGGTAATAGGATGAGTTGAGTCAGTTTCAGGTTTAAATTATTTCGAGTTTTATCGGATCATATATTGTTTTGAGTAAAGTTATTGAGTTTGAGTTGTTCAATTATTACGGATTTCGATAATTTGGATCAAATTAAGTTAAATTCAAATAAATTCCATGTCGGGGTCGTTTTAAATAAAATAATTTCAAATCATTTTGAGATATAATTTTTAGTAATATATAATAATTTATAAAAATATAACTATAAGATCTAAGAATTACTATTTATATTTAACTTAATTTTTTCTACTTAAAAAAACTTACATATTAACATTAAATAAATAAATAATAATCAAATAAGTTTTATGCACCAACTATCAACTCTCTGAGCTTTCTCTCAAGATTCTTGCTTCAATTTCATTTGTAATTTGTGGTGCTTAGCTAAGTAGAGCATTTCAATTTCATTTCAACCGGTTATTGTCCGATGCATGTAAAATAAACCATCGATCCTTTGCAGTTTGCCCCAAAAAAAAAAAAAAACAAAACAAAACAAAGAAAATGATAAAAACTGGTAATGGATTGGGTTTACATCTATATATCATTACCAACTAGACGGCATCTTCACACTTTTTTAATGATTTAATTTTGTTGGACTAACTGGAAAGTAATTTTTTTCTTACCAAATCACTAAGTAGACAACTATTGGAATATTATATATATATATATATATACACCACTAATGTGATAATAAAATGGACGACGAATATGTTAAAAGAGCAATTATCTTGCAACTTCTACAAGGAGCAAAATTTTTATTTTTTCTTTTTCCCCCCTTTATGCATGTGTGCATGCACATATAGGTGTAGAATTTTAATCAATACAATATCTCAATTATATGGCCTTGGGCCAAAGTGTATTTAAGGAGATTTTTGTATTTTACTTTGGAATTTTCTTTTGTATTTATATACTATGGGAATTAGTCAAAATCACATTAGTTTGGAAACAGTTGCTTTTGTTTTTGAAAATCCAAACTGAGTAAAAATAATTTGGAGAAAGAATTAAACAGATAAGATGGTCCAAATTGAATTCCAAAAATGGAAATACGACAAACTCTGCGGCATGAGGAACAAGAAACATGCATGTGATCACGCAGCCAACTTTAGATGTTTTTGGGTGCCTCTGCCAACGAGCTGCTCCTTTATAAGATCATATGCATTTAATGTATTTAGCCGCCCAATTTGTACCCCAACATTAAATCCAAGCACGACTCTAAATTTTGGTAGTGTATTAACCCTCCATTTGTTTTTCTATTAAAGACAAAAGCAATAAATAATATTACAAATAAAACGTCATACATTATTTACAAATGATAAGAATATATATATAGCTTTATGTTCAGTTAAACTATAAATATAAAAATAGCTTAATTTATAATTCCATCTTTTCAACTTGTTTTTCATTATATTCATATATAACACATCCAAAACATTGAACGAAAATTATGTTTTGTGAAATTAAATCAACAAATTTATTTCCCTTAATTTCCCCTTTTGTGCAATTATTTAAAATATAAAAAAATCATTTTATATTTCTTAGAATAGTGAAACAAAAATAATCGAAGATCTAAAATTCCGAAATCTTAATTTAAATTAACCATATATATGAATAGAAAATATGATGCTATTTTAAAAAATATATTATAGTTGTCATTTATAATTTTTCATGATATTCATTTAAGGTGCCAATGAATTCACAATAATTATTCATCTTAAGAGTGAAACAAAGTTTTTGGAAAGGTATTAATAATTTTCTCATGCCAGTAACAAAAATACCCATTTTTCAGCCAAAAAGGCAAAAGCAATAAATTCTAATTATATATATATTTGACTGTCAATCAACCCTCCCTCTCCCCATCTCTCTCTGTCTCGATTACACTGTTAACTTGATTCCAGGCTCCGTTTATAATAAGCTTTCTGTCTACTCCTCATTTTTCTCAAAAAATGGCGTCTGGGTCTTTGGTTAGACCAAGCCAATCCCCTGCACCATTTCTGAAACCTACAAGGCCAAACCTTAGTTGCAAAAAACAGGTTAGTCAATCTAATGATAAGTTTTCTTTACCATAATTGCCATATTCTGTCTGCTTTTCTTCGTCTAAGATAAAGATGGTTTTCTGATTCTCATTTATTTTTGGTTTTGTTTTGTTTTTAAAACATTTCTGGTTTTGTTATCTGTAATGTGGGTTTTCTTTAATGTTCATGTCTTATGGATGGTGCAAATGATCGTTGCTCTTTGCGCTTTCAGTTTTGTCTGAGAGCCTCTGCCGGAAGCTTGGACGATGAGGAACGTAAAACGATGATAACGAAACAAAATGGTGGCTGGAAGATCGATTTCTTCGGGAAGAAACCGGCTACGCCATTGTTGGACATCATCAAGTACCCTGTTCATATGAAGAATTTATCCACAAGGGTAAACTAGAGGATCATCATGGGATCCTTTGTCTCTCTGTTAATCTGTTTACCGGATTCTTCATTTCTTATCTTATGATTAGCCAGCTTGTTCCTGTTATATGTTTTTTGTTCGCTTCCGTACTGTCTTTCTTCTGTCATAACCAGCTATCTGCACAATTCCCTCTTATATTGTTTTTGTTTTCTACATTTTCTGCTGGCTTTTTTGTTAATTTCAATATTGAAATACCTCTAGGACCTTGAACAACTGGCAGCAGAGCTTCGAGCTGATATTGTGCACACTGTATCAGAGACCGGTGGGCATCTTAGTTCAAGCTTGGGTGTAGTGGAGCTAACAGTAGCTTTACACCATGTATTCAACACACCTGAAGACAAAATTATATGGGATGTCGGCCATCAGGTGAGAGTCTCGAGCGACTCATATTCATATGCAAGTTCAGAAGTAGGTAGCATATTTAAATGCCTTAAAATCGTAGAAGATGGTTCTGAAAGCAATAAAATTGCAGGCATACGCACATAAAATTCTGACAGGAAGAAGGTCGAGAATGCACACGATAAGAAAAACTTCAGGGCTTGCAGGTTTTCCTAAAAGGGATGAGAGTGTTTATGATGCTTTTGGTGCTGGACATAGTTCTACAAGCATATCTGCCGGACTTGGTATATGGTTCTCACTCTAAACTCTTTCATTCCATGACCATGAGCTGTAAAACATAAAATTTAAGATACATAACTGAGAACTTGAGAATATAACCAACATTCAATGAAAAAAATGTAGGCATGGCAGTGGCAAGAGATCTTCTAGGGAAGAAGAACAATGTCGTTTCAGTGATTGGAGATGGAGCCATGACTGCAGGACTTGCATTTGAGGCCATGAATAATGCAGGATTCCTTGATGCTAACCTAATTGTCATATTGAACGATAATAAACAAGTATCTCTGCCAACTGCAACTCTAGATGGTCCTTCGACCCCTGTTGGAGCTCTCAGCAGGGCTTTCACCAAGATTCAAGCAAGCACAAAGTTACGCAAACTTCGTGAAAAAGCAAAAGTAAACCTCTAAGCTTTCTTTTATTTCGGTCTTCCATCCCAATTCTTCTCCCATCTTTGTATCAACAGAAGTCTGACCGGCACTACTTGTGTTGAAGGACCTCGCTAAACAAATTGGCGTACAAGCACATGAACTTGCAGCAAAGATAGATGAGTATGCAAGAGGAATGATCAGTGCTTCTGGCTCCACCCTTTTTGAGGAGTTAGGGCTATATTACATTGGTCCAGTTAATGGACACAATATTGAAGATTTAGTATTGATCTTTGAAAAGGTGAAAGCCATGCCTGCCCCAGGGCCAGTCCTAATCCATATCGTGACAGAGAAAGGAAAGGGCTATCCCCCAGCTGAGGCATCGGCTGATAAAATGCATGGTAAGATTCCAACTCGTATATAAATGGTGATGTTATGACCTATCAAAATGATCATTATTCTATATGCTCTCAGGTGTTGTAAAGTTCGACACCAAAACAGGCAAGCAATTTAAGCCTAAGTCCTCTACACTGTCATATACACAGTACTTCGCTGAATCGCTTATAAAAGAAGCTGAGGATGATGACAAGATTGTAGCCATCCACGCAGCTATGGGTGGGGGAACAGGTCTGAATTTCTTCCAAAAAAGGTTCCCAGAGCGCTGCTTTGATGTAGGGATTGCCGAGCAACATGCAGTTACTTTTGCAGCTGGCTTAGCCACTGAGGGTCTCAAGCCATTCTGTGCCATCTACTCATCATTCTTGCAAAGAGGGTATGATCAGGTGAGCTCACCACAATATATATACTAAATTGTATATGACCGGATTTCATTCTGAAGCAATATTCTCTCATTTCTCACTTTCTCCTGATTGGCACTTTTGTTGGAATATTTTAACTCCAATGGTAGGTGGTGCACGATGTGGATCTTCAAAAATTACCTGTCCGCTTTGCCATGGATCGAGCTGGTTTGGTTGGTGCAGATGGACCGACCCACTGTGGGGCATTTGATATCACATACATGGCTTGCTTGCCCAACATGGTGGTAATGGCCCCATCTGATGAGGCTGAGCTTATGCATATGGTTGCAACAGCAGCAGCCATTGATGACAGACCCAGCTGCTTCAGGTTCCCCAGGGGAAATGGCACTGGAGTAGCTCTTCCACCTAATTACAAAGGAACTCCTCTTGAGGTAAGCATAATGAATTTTAGGATATCCAAACAGATTAGTACAGAGCAAAAAAACTGATTAGTGTTTCTTCTTCAATGGTTCAATAGATTGGGAGAGGAAGAATTATCATGGAAGGCAATAGAGTAGCTATTTTGGGATATGGCTCTATAATTCAACAATGTATTGAAGCAGCACACGTGCTCAGATCTCAAGACATTTATATTACAGTAGCTGATGCAAGATTTTGCAAGCCTTTAGATAGAGATCTCATCAAGCAACTAGCACATGAGCATGAGATTCTTATTACTGTAGAAGAGGGTTCTATTGGAGGTTTTGGCTCTCATGTTTCACATTTCCTGAGCTTGACGGGTATTTTGGATGGATCTCTTAAGGTATATATATATATATATATATATATATTTATTTTTTTTTTTTCTTTAAATTAATTAAATTTACTTAGTCTTTCCTTTTACTAAAATTTAGTCCTTCTTCNATATATATATATATATATATATATATTATTTTTTTTTTTTTCTAAATATAAATTTCTAGCTTCCTTTTCAAAAATTTGCCTTCTTCACATTTAGGGTTTGTTTGTTCAGAATCTAAATAGTTTTTGAGCCTCATTGCAGTTGAGAGCAATGGTGCTTCCTGATAGATATATTGATCATGGATCACCCAAAGATCAGATTGAAGAAGCAGGGCTCTCCTCAAGACATATCGCTACAACGGTCCTATCTATGCTAGGAAGGCCAAAAGAAGCCCTGCAGTTCAACTAAGCACAAATAAACATCAGAATCTAGCAGTGGAAGTAATTGCAAAAACATTCAGTAGGAAGTTATCCACCACATTAAATATGATGGGAGACTCACCTAGAGTCCAAACTGACATTAGATCTGGACTCTGCTTTCCAGGCGTAGAGAAAATTGTACAAATCTGACTTAAAGATTCATATATGGGTTGTTGATATAGAAAGGTCAGAACTCCTTTCGGGATCACAAATGAACTAGTCAAAACCATAGTTTTTGTTTTTGTATATTCATCAACCCCTGCCCCACCAATTAAAAGTTTCCTGCAGCATAATGTATTATCAATAGACTAGTTTATTAATTCTAGTAGATTCTCAACTATCTCAGATTTTGTAAATAATTCATGTAGATAATCAATGCCCCAACAAAAATTTCCAACTGGAGTTAAGGCTTTTCTAAGAGGAGTTGATTTTTAATTGATAGATGACTTATCGTCGATCAAGCTCAATGAGCAGCAATTCAAATTGGATAGTAGAATTGGCAGCAAATTATTTTTCTTTTCTGAAGTGCAAGAAGAGGGAAAGAACTGGATGAGTCAGTTGAGGAGGATGGTTGCTGCACTTGAAAGGCATACGAACATCTATAGTCTGTACTAATAAACTAAATGAGGCTTTAGTTCACTCTTTACATCAACTTGACCTCATTTTAAACTTTTAAAGTGACCTTAGCCTCTCCCCATCAGATTTTATGTGAATTCCTTAGCATGTTAAAATTCTAAATTTTCCTACTTTATCTTCACTTTTCTCTACTTGTATGAAAAAACTCTTTTCTATATCCTATGCCAATAACAAGGTAAAACATATCACCATGTGAGGAGTTAAGTTCTGTAAGTACCCTATTATCTCCTATGTTCTGTTTGTTCAAGTTTAATCAGCAGCAAACCATGGCCAAAAAGCGTATTTACATCAACTTTCATAATACCACAGGAAAACCTTCTAACAATAGTGTAAATTGAAATAAAATTCCATCAAATTTAATATGCCTCTTTAATCCAGGTCCTCCGCAAATTGTTGAGGCGCATCCATGTCAATTGAAAGACAGCAGCTTTTGATCCACTAGTGTCAATCCACTGGTATGTAAAGAAAGAATCAGTTTAGTTGATCAGTCCAATATAATTGGATAGATCTGCCCCGGCTGAACCTAGAAGGAAGGATAGATATCATTTACAAAGTATGATTCACCATTAATCTCCACAGGAACAGAATCCATCTTTAAAATGATGAAATCATTTTGCATCTCGGGCAATTATTTCTCTTTGAACAACATTGGAGACCAATTTTATCTATGAGTGACAAACCCCACAAACTCTAAGGTTTTTAAAAATCCTGATGTTAGCAGTCCAGTTACTAGCCTTCCATCAAGCAAAAGCAACGGCAAGTTTGTCACTGTGATAATACAGTAACCTTTCCTTCTTATCCTTACCTATATCTTGCAACAAGAGTTTTGTATCAGGAAGATAACCCAAAATTTTGAACCCCTCAATCAATTCCTCAAATGTTTTAAATATCTCTGTTGAATTCGGGTGGGACCAATCCCCAGCCGTGAAAGTATGGACCTCCTTAATAACATCAACCCCACTCACTGCAGGATTCTTTTTCAATCTCATCTCCCTCATTGTGCTTTATCTCAATAACAAGGCTTCATTTACATGTTGAAGCATAGATGTTTGACAGCAGAACACGAGATGCTTCATCCCCATGAGCAAGCTCAAGCACTCTGTTTTCAATTCTGTCTGCCATCCCCTACCTCTCCATGAAAACTACAGGCACTGAGAAGTCTCCTCCATGATACCAAAAATGGATTACTGACCTGCTTTATTAAAGTTTCTGCTTCTTCAAGTCTCCCAGAACATCCCAGCAAATCAACCTTGCAAGCATAGTGATTTACGGATATATAATACAACTTAGTATTAACGTGTTAATATAACTCGTAAAGTCTAATCAACAAATATATACATATATAATATTCGATCTTCATTGATTTTATTGAATAAATTAATAACTCTATTGTATCCTATGAATTCAACTTATATACTATTTTGGGGTATTCAAGGTTCAGATTTACATGAAGGTAAATCAAATTTACCATATAACTTTGAGTAAGTGTAATTTTGTCACTATTTTTTTAATTTTATTCAAATGTAATCAAAATTTAAATATTTTATTAAAAATATCCTTTTATTTTCTTAAGATTATTTTTTTTGCCATTAACTTAATTTTAATTTTTTTAATCAAATTAAAAATATATAGAATGATAAAATTTCATATGTTCAAAAATATATGATAAATTTGAGTCATCATTATAAGTAGAGTGATAAATTTAAATTCTATCTCATTACCCTATACATAATAGTGCTCTCACAGTTTTTCTCCTGAATAAGAACTAATAAATTTAAAACAAAAAAAGTAAGACAAATTTACAACAAAAAGGAAAAAGAAAAATCATGATAAGAAGAAAAGAAATAACAATTTAGAAGTTTATATCCGAACATTTTACTCATTAATTGGTGTACGATCTCTCTATTTAAAAAGTAAAGTTTGAATTTTTTTTTCCTAATTAAAAAAAAATAATTTTAGAAGTTTAGTTGGCATTTCATTTAAATTTCTTTACATATTTCCCTCAATTCCAAAAAAAAAAAAACCAATTTTGGAAGTTTAGCCGGCATTCCATTTGAATTTCTTTACATATTAGAAATTTCATTCACGTGCTTTAATTACTGTACATAAAGCACCATGGATTATTTTTCCTTAAAAAAGTTAGATTCAAATCTAATTTTTTTTAAAGATTAATGCTAAATCCTAGCAATTGAGCATTTAATTCATTAGTTGATGAATGATCTCCTTATTTAAAAAGTAAAAAAATTAAAAAAAAATACTAAATCCTAAAAAATTTAAATTGACGGTTAATTTTTTCTTTTCATTTTCACTTTATTTTTATTTATACGGATTTATATTTGATGCATTGACAGTGTATATCTTCTTATACACTATCAGGCCACCAAAATATGAAACCTCATCAATGAGGTAAAATTAAAATCCATTAGGGATGTAAAACCAAATATTAATAATTTTTTTAAAAAAAATCTTTTTTTTCACTCTCCAACATCCTTTCAATTGTTTGTTTTTTGTTTTTTTCATCTCTCTCCAATTCCATCATCTTCTTCTCCTTTTTTTCTTCCATTAAGATTAAATTTGATAAAATTATACAATTTCAAGAGCAATGATAATTAAAAGTTTTTATTCTCTCTAAACTCTCCTTCATGAGTTCTTCCCCTTTGCACTATTATCATCTCTACTTGTCCCTAAATCGAGATCTAGGGCAATTGCAAAAACAATATAACATACCTAACTTATGTCTAGTACCATAGGAATTAATCAAAATGAAATTCTTGCGTGTTTCATGTTTTAAGGAATCAAGATTGTTAAATCAATCCATGAGTACTCTTTAGAAAAAAAAAAATCAATCCATGAGTTCCCTTGTTATAAAACATATAAGAAAGTAATACCCCATTATAGTCCTATAAAAATATCTAAGACTCAATCTCAAATCTCACACTCTAAATTGAAAATTTCATTGTTGATTTTAAATTTTAATCAATCACATGTAAAGTAAAGCTAAACTTAAATAAATTTTCATTTGTTTAAAGAGAAGAAGAGAAAGGTTAAAGGAAAAAGTGGATTAGAGTTTAGAGAGAAAGTTTCTCTTTCCTTTTGCACTTTAAACCCGAAAGAAAAAATAACTTTAAACCAAAAAAAAGAAGAAAAACAAAATCTTAAAGATTTTTTAGAGAGACATGGAAGATCTGTAAAAATTTTTGAGATTAGAAAAGTTAAAGAGAAACATGAAAGAGATTTTAGATTCAGTAAAAAAAATTTTAATTTTTTACCTCGTTAAATGTTAAAATTTTTTTAATATTTAGTTTTAGGTCCCTAATGAATTATAGTTTTATCTCATTAATGAGGTGGCACATTTTGGTGGCGTGACAATGTATAGCTTCTATACACTGTTAGTGCATTAAATATAAATCCTTATACAAAGGATTTCTATTTGATGCACTGATAGTGTATATCTTCCTATATACAATTAGGCCTCCAAAATGTGACATCTCATTAATGAAGTAAAATTAAAATCGACTTAAAACTAAATATTAATTTTTTTAAAAAAAATCTTATTTTTCTATCTCCAACGTCCTCTCAATTGTTCGTTTCTTGTTTTTTTTAATCTCTCTCCAACTCTATCATCTTCTTCTCCTCTTTTTCGTCCATTAAGATTAACTTTGATAAAATTATACAATTTCAAAAGCAATGATAATTAAAAGTTTTTACTTTCTTTCTAAACTTTCCTTCATGAGTTCTTCCCCTTTGCACTATTATCATCTCTACTTGTTCTTAGATCTAGATCTAGGGCGATTGCAAAAACAATACAACATACCTAACTTATGTCTAGTACCATAGGAACTAAACAAAATGAAAATCTTGCATATCTCATATTTTAAGGAATCAAGATTGTTAAATTAATCCATGAGTACTCTCCAAAAAAAAAAATCAATCCATGAGTTCTTTCATTATAAAACATATAAAAAAGTAATACCCTATTATGATCCTATGAAAATATCTAATTGAATCAATAACAAGAACATAAACTGAAGACTTTCAATCTCAAATCTCACACTGTAAATTGAAAATTTCATTATCAATTTCAAATCTTAATCAATTACATGTAAAGTAAAGCTGAATTTGAATAAATTTTTTATTGTTTAAAAAGAACTTGAGACAGGTTAGAGGGGAAAGTGGATTAGAGTTTAGAGAGAAAGTTACTATTTTTTTTTGCACTTTAAACTCGAAAGAAAAAAACAACCTTAAATCGAAAAGAAGAAAAACAACATCTTAAAGATTTTTAGAGAGACATGGAAGATCTGTAAAAATTTTGAAATCAAAAAGGTGAGAGTGAAACGTGGAAGAGATTTTAGAGAGAGTAAAAAAATATTAATTTTTTACCTCATTAAATGTTAAAAACTTTTTAATATTTAGTTTTAGGTCCTTAATAAATTATGGTTTTATTTCATTAATGAGATGGCACATTTTGGTAACTTGACCATGTATATATTAAATATAAACCTTATACAAAAGGTATAATCAGTCACTTTATTGGATTCCAATCCCATTTTTCTTAAAATTATAATTCTTTCTCAAAAATTTTTAAATTGACGTTAAATTTTCCTTTCCAATTTCACTTTATTGCCTTTTTGCGCAGAAGGATAATGATAATTTTGTTAGGCTAGTAATAAAAAATGATCAAAAGACCTATCCAATCCCTATACTCTTCAATTTTATTCAATTTAGTCACTGTACTCAAAATCGAAGCAATTTAATCCCTTGAGTTTAGAAATTGCGTCAATTTAGTTCCTTTCCTTAATAGCATCCAATTTTACCGTTAAATGATGATGTCATTGTTGACGTGTCACATTTTGATGATGTGACATTTAAGATGATGACGTGGCATGCTATATGGCACCAAGTGATGACGTGGCAATGGTAGATGGCACTATACGATGACATGGCAGTGCTGGCGTGGCATTAACATACTGACATGGCAATGCCACGTGGTAGATCAAAAAAAATTTAAAAAAAAAAAATCACCATGTCATAAGGACTAAATTGAACAAAAATATATAGTATAGGGATTAAATTGACCACAATTGAGATGTTGAGAGACTAAACTAAAAAAAATTTAAAAAATATAAATCTTTAAGTATATTATTGATATGCTTATTAATAAGCCAAATATTCAAGTGTAAAAGATTTATGGTGTTAAAAAATATATATAAATATTTTCTTACTTGATTATTTAATTCTAGAATATATAAATTAATTTATCTTTTTTACAAAAAAAAAATTAAGTTTGAATTCTCCTTCTATAAAAAAATTTTGAAAAAATTTCATACTTAAAGTTAAATTTAGATGAATAACTTACATTATATTAAAATAAAATAATATAAAATAACTAAATATGTTGATTTAGTTACAACATTCACAATTTACAAATACACATTCTTTTGAAATTATTCAACTCTTACCCAATTTACCTTTTATTTAAATTTACTCAAATTAGCAAAATATCTTGATTTAGTTACAATATCCACAATTTACAAATACATATTCTTTTGAAATTATTCAACTCTTACCTAATTTACCTTTTATTTAAATTTACTCAAAATTTCTTATAAAACGATTTTATTTAAATTCAAATACTAGAATCAAATTCTACTAAATTTAAATTTAAATTATTAATTTGGATCTACAAAAAATTTATTAACAAAATAAAATGGTACAAATATTTATAGTTATATTTTACTTTATTAACTATAGATGCAGTCTTTAATATAGAAAATTTCAACTTAAAAAATATAACTTGAAATTTTAAACAAAATAAAAACATAAAAAATAAATAAACAATTCAAAGGGTCGAGCTTAGATTCTATGGTTGTAATAAGAGGTTTGTTATGTCCAAATTAAGCAAGTCAGAATGAAAAATTATTTTTATAATCATCGCTAACTTTATATCTCCGTTCTTCATTTTTTTAAAAGAAAAAACTAAATCAACATATTTTTGACTTTAGCTCAAGTTAAAAACTAAGTTCAATAAATTTCAAATTTTTATACTATTATAAATAAAAGAAAAATAAATCTATTTAGTCATTTTATATTATTTTATTTTAACGTAATATAATTTATTCATCTAAATTTGACTTAAAGTATAAATTTTTTTTAAAATTTTTTTTATAGAAAGAGAATTCAAACTTAATTTTTATAAAAAAGATAAATTAATTTGCATATTCTAGAATCAAATAATCAAATAAGAAAATATTTATATATATTTTTTAACACCATAAATCTTTTACACTTAAATATTTGACTTATTAATAAGTATATCAATAATTTACTTAAAATTTTATATTTTTCAAATAATTTTTCAATTTAATCCCTCAACATCTCAATTTTGTTCAATTTAGTTCATGTGCTATATATTTTTGTTTAATTTAATCCCTATGTCGTGGTAAAATTTTTTTTGAAAATTTTTTTAAGCTACCGCGAGGCACTAACATGCTGACATAGTAGTGCCACGTCAGCATTATCATGTCATCGTATAGTGTCACGTGGCATTGCCACAACATCACTCGATGCCATGTGGCATGCCACGTCATCATCTCAAATGACACATCAACAAAATGTGATACATCAGTCATAATGTTATTATTTAACGGTAAAATTGGATATCGTTAAAAAAAGAGACTAAATTGACATAATTCCTAAAATTAAAAGACTAAATTACTTCAATTTTAAGTATAGAGATTAAATTGAACAACATTGAATAGTATAGGGATTGAATAGTCTTTTGACCAACAAAATACTCTCATTTTTCACTCAGAAGGAAAAAAAATAAATTCTAATTATATATTTGGCTGTCCGAACAGTTATGACAATCCAACTGCCTCTCTCTCTCTCGCTTGCACTGTTAACTTCATTCCAGGCTCCGTCGATGTTAAGCTCTCTGACTACTCGTTTCTCTCAAAATATTTTGATCAAAAAATGGCGGTTTCTGGGTGTTTGGTTAGACCAAGCCAATCCTCTGCACCATTTCTGAGACCCACAAAGCCAAGCCTTAGTCGCAAAAAACATGTTAGTCAATCTAATGCTAAGTTTTCTTTACCATAATTGCCATACTCTGTCTGCGTTTCTTCATCTAAAATAAGATGTTTGCTGATTCTCATTTATTTTTTGTTTGCTTTGTTTTTAAAAGATTCTGGTTTTGATATCTGTGATGTGGGATTTCTTTAATGTTCATGTCTTATGGATGGTGCAAATGGTGGTTGCTCTTCGCGTCTTCAGTTCTGTCTGAGAGCCTCTGCCGAAAACTTGGACGATGAGGGATCTAAAACGATGATAACGAAACAAAATGATGGCTGGAAGATCGAATTCTCCAGGAAGAAACCGGCTACGCCATTGTTGGACACCATCAACTACCCTGTTCATCTGAAGAATTTATCCACAAGCGTAAACTACAGGATCATCATGGGATCCTTTGTCTCTCTGTTAATCTGTTTATGGGATTCTTCATTTTCTTCTCTTATGATTAGCCAGCTAGTTCCTGTTATTTGTTTCCTTGCTCACTTTCGTCTGTCATAACCAGCTATCTGCACAGTTCCTTCTTATGTTCTTTTTGTTTTCTAAATTTTCTGCTGGCTTTTTTGTTAATTTCCATGTTGATAAACCTCTAGGACCTTGAACAACTGGCAGCAGAGCTTCGAGCCGAAATTGTGCACTCTCTATCAGAGACCGGTGGGCATCTTAGCTCAAGCTTGGGAGTAGTGGAGCTCACAATAGTTTTGCACCATGTATTCAACACACCTCAAGATAAAATTATATGGGATGTCGGCCATCAGGTAAGAGTCTCGAGCGACTCTGGTCTATTTCGTTATCGGAAAATAATTTTTATGGTAATTTTTTTATAAAATATTTTATTGAAAATTTTAATATTCTTTTGTAGTTTGAATAAACTATGAAAAATATTTTTTATTGTTAGAATAAATTGAGGGAAATATTTTCTGTTCACTTATAAATTTTTCTACCATAATCTATATTAAAAAATTTTCCACTAATAATTATAATAAACTAAAAAATAAATTACTCTTTCTCTTAATTTTTTAAATAAACAAAAAAAATACTAACCCTGACTTCCTTTTTATCATCTTCTCTATCTCTCCAATAAACACTTTCAAATACTATAAGCAAAAAAATTCCAATTATCTAAAGAAGAGAAAAAATGAAAGTTTATTATTTTATTTTTGCTTTAATTTTTTTTTTATTTTCAATTTTTGAGAGAGTTAGACTAAACTTCCAACAATGAAAGCAAGAAATCTCCATTTTTCACCTTTCATAGTTGAGTCCAATTCATGACTTGTTCTCCAAGAAGTCTTCGGATAATTTTTCATGAGGTCGATCCCTCTGCCTTTGCCGACGAAGCATATTAAGGGCATGCTTGCACGGTGGCACGGGTCTGTGAAGCTGAATGAGGTCACAGGTTCTGAAGGAAGCGAGGCGAAGCTGCGACCACGGGCAGAAGTTAGCGATACTGGACTAGATAGCAGCTTTTTTTTTTTTTTTGAGCCATTAAATTCATTTCCAGTGCTTAGAAGATCAATTTTACATATATATATGTATCTGACCAACATTTGGTTTCTTGACTTGCATCTCAACAATGTTTAATCTTTTCTTAATGCAAAAAATGAGGGTGGTTTTATTTTGTTTTCAACCTTAAGCACTTTGGGAGCAAGTATGAGTTTAGATAGGAGGGATTAAATTGTCTTACGCCCTTGGCGGGATTAAATCGTGTTTACTCGAAAATGTTTTAAACCCAACAAATATTTTCAGCCTTCCAAACAACAGAAAATGGTGAAAAAGTTTTCCGAAATGCAATTTACAGCATACCAAACTGACCCTCATTTCCATATGGAAGTTCACAAGTAGGTAGCAGATTTAAATGCCTCTTACAATCGTAGAAGATGGTCCTGAAAGCAATAAAATTGCAGGCATACGCTCATAAAATTCTGACAGGAAGAAGGTCGAGGATGCACACGATAAGAAAAACTTCAGGGCTTGCAGGCTTCCCTAAAAGGGATGAGAGTGTTTATGATGCTTTTGGTGCAGGACATAGTTCTACAAGCATATCCGCTGGACTTGGTATTTGGTTCTCACTGTAAACTCTTTCATTCCATTACCATGAGCTAGTTGTAAAACGTAAAATTTAAGATACATAACTGAGAACTTGAGAATATAACTAACATTCAATGTAAAAAATATAGGCATGGCAGTGGGAAGAGATCTTCTAGGGAAGACGAACAACGTCGTTTCAGTGATTGGAGATGGAGCCATGACTGCAGGACTTGCATTTGAGGCTATGAATAATGCAGGATTCCTTAATGCTAACCTAATTGTCATATTGAATGACAACAAACAAGTATCTCTACCAACTGCAACTCTAGATGGTCCTGCGACCCCTGTTGGAGCTCTCAGCAGGGCTTTAACCAAGATTCAAGCAAGCACCAAGTTCCGCAAACTTCGTGAAAAAGCAAAAGTAAACCTCTAAGCTTTCTTCTATTTCGGTCTTCTATCCCAATTATTCTTCTCCCAATCTTTGTATCAACAGAAATCTGACTGGGACTACTGGTGTTGAAGGGCCTCACTAAACAAGTTGGTGGACAAGCACATGAACTTGCAGCAAAGGTAGATGAGTATGCAAGAGGAATGATCAGTGCTTCTGGCTCCACCCTGTTTGAGAAGTTAGGGCTATATTACATTGGTGCAGTTGATGGACACAATATTAAAGATTTAATATCGACCTTTGAAAAGGTGAAAGCCATACCTGTCGCAGGGCCAGTCCTAATCCATATCGTGACAGAGAAAGGAAAGGGCTATCCCCCAGCTGAGGCATCCGCTGATAGAATGCATAGTAAGATTGCAACTCGTAAAATATATATGGTGATGTTCGGACCTATCAAAATGTTCATTTTTCTATCTGCTCTCAGGTGTTGTAAAGTTTGACACAAAAACAGGCAAGCAATTTAAGCCCAAATCCTCTACACTGTCATTTACACAGTTCTTTGCTGACTCGCTCATAAAACAAGCTGAGGGTAATGAAAAGATTGTAGCCATCCACGCAGCTATGGGTGGCGGAACAGGTCTGAATATCTTCCAGAAAAGGTTCCCAGACCGCTGCTTTGATGTAGGGATTGCCGAGCAACATGCAGTTACTTTTGCAGCTGGTTTTGCCGCTGAGGGTTTCAAGCCATTTTGTGCCATCTACTCATCATTCTTGCAACGAGGGTATGATCAGGTGAGCTCACAACAATAGATATGCTACATTGGATATGACGGTGTTTCGTTCTAAAAACAATATTCTCTCATTTTTCACTGCTTCCTGATTGGCACTTTTGTTGGCATATTTTAACTCCAATGGTAGGTGGTGCATGATGTGGATCTTCAAAAATTACCTGTCCGCTTTGCAATAGATCGAGCTGGTTTGGTTGGTGCAGATGGACCGTCCCACTGTGGGGCATTTGATATCACGTACATGGCTTGCTTGCCCAACATGGTGGTAATGGCCCCATCTGATGAGGCTGAGCTTATGCATATGGTTGCAACAGCAGCAGCCATTGATGACAGACCCAGCTGCTTCAGGTTCCCCAGGGGAAATGGTATTGGAGTAGCTCTTCCACCTAATTACGAAGGAACTCCTCTTGAGGTGAGGATAATGAATTTTAGGGTATCCCAACAGATTAGTACAGAGCAAATAAACTGATTAATGTTTCTTCTTCAATGGTTAAATAGATTGGGAGAGGCAGAATTATCATGGAAGGCAATAGAGTAGCTATTTTGGGATATGGCTTTATAGCTCAACAATGTATTGAAGCAGCACACATGCTCAGATCTCAAGACATTTATATAACAGTAGCTGACGCAAGATTTTGCAAGCCTCTAGATAAAGATCTCATCAAGCAACTAGCACATGAGCATGAGATTCTTATTACTGTTGAAGAGGGTTCTATTGGAGGTTTTGGCTCACATGTTTCACATTTCCTGAGCTTGACGGATATTTTGGATGGATCTCTTAAGGTATACATATATATATTTTCTAAATATAAAATTCTAGCTTCCTTTCCCAAAAATTGCCTTGTTCGCTTGTAGATTTTGTTTGTTCAGAATCTAATTAGTTTTAGAGCCTCGTTGCAGTTGAGAGCAATGGTGCTTCCTGATAGATATATTGATCATGGATCACACGAAGATCAGTTAGAAGCAGCAGGGCTTTCCGCAAGACATATCGCTGCAATGGTCCTATTTATGCTAGAAAGGCCAAAAGAAGCCCTGCAGTTCAAGCACAAGTAAACATCAGAATCTAGTAGTGGGAGTAATTGAAAAAGCATTCAGCAGATACATTATATGTGATGGGAAACTCACCTAGTGTCCTAGCCGATATTACATCTGGACTTTGCTTTCTAGGCGTAGAGAAATTTGTACAAATCCAACTTAAAAGATTTATACAAAGGTCAGAACTCCTTTTGGGATCAATCCCCCCCTCCAATTAAAAGTTTCCTGCAGCATAATGTATTACCAATCGACTAGTTTATTATTTGTAGTAGCTTCTCAACTGTCTCAGATTTTATAAATAATTCATGTGGATAATCACTGCCCATCAAAAATTAATTTCCAACTGGAGTTAAAAGGCTTTTCTAAATGGAGTTGATTTTTATTTGGTACAAGACTTACCATCCACCAAGCCTAATGAGCAGCAATTCAAATTGGTTGGTAGAATTGGCACTAGCTTATTTTTCTTTTCTGGAGTGCCAGAATAGGGAAAGGACTGGAGGAGTCGGGTGAGGAGGATGGTTGCTGCTGTTGCGCTTCACAGGCATATGATTATCTGTAGTCTGTACTTATAAACAAAATGAGGCTTTCCTTCACTCTTTACATCAACTTCACCTCATTTTAAACTTTCTAAGCGACCGTAGCCTCTCCCCATCAGATTTTATGCGAATTCCTCAACATGTTCAATTCTAATTCTTCCTACTTTATATGAAAAAACTCTTTTTATCTTCTGCCATACCAGGGTTAAGATGAATATATATATTGGGAGACAGGGTTAAGATAAATATTATATTTGTAATTTTTATTAAATTAATTTTGAATGCACCATCACAAGATATGGCACATTTTATCTTGCCCTGAAACTTTAACCTTCTTGAAATTTTGTTGACAAAAACTATGTAATAAACAATTATGATGATCTAATGTGAAAGATCGATAAAGGGAAACAATGTAAGTGATACCTTATTAAAGTAATGTTATTTTGACAGAAATCGAACTCACCTTTTGCAGATAACATGAAAATAAAATTAGTATTTTACAAGTACTTTTTATTTTATAAATTAAAAAAAAAAACCTGAAATTATCAGAAAATTGAACACTTTTAACATTTATTAATTACTTAACCTTTTTATTTTTTATTAAAACATTATAAATTCTTGAAGACATTGCTTTAAAATAAAGTATAGCAAACGTGTTGATCAAACAAGGAATAGATGTGATTTAACAGTCTAATTATGGATAGAACAGGAGGATGGGTTTAAAGAAAATATCCTTTGTTCAGGTTCCTGCTTGAAAACAACTAGTAATAGCATCCTCTAGCAATAAGTGCATGCAAAAAAGCCAAGTCAAGCGGCCAACCATAAGAAGAGCAGATTTAGCGATTTACCCAAATTGCATTTTCAATACATAATTGAAACTAATAGGAAGAAGAATTCATCCTTAAATTTCCGAAAACTGCCTCTTTCTTTAAATTTTGACAAGAAAATTTACTGATCCGTGAGGCTACAAATTGGAAAAGAGTAATGATCAGTGAGACTATACCTAGAGTCAAGAGACTGTAACAGCCACAGAGAAAATGACATCGTGAGAAATAAAACATAACGCTGAACTTGTACTGTTCAATAATTGACATTTCAAGACTATAATCTATTGTAGCATTTCCCAATAGAAAAAGTGTAATAACAAGCCCCCTCCCTATGGAAACAATCCTATGTGTTTGATCTTTGTTTTAAATATTTTTGCTAAGTTGTTAGTGGTTTTCCAATTTCATATCAACAGGTCACTCCTATACTCATCATTTTCTACATGGAACTACGATAGCTATGGGATAAGTAGTTCCCTTGGCCAGGACAGAACACAAACATCAATTCGAGCGAGCAACAAAATTCAGTTGTCTCCCATGCAATTAATGTGGTTACCAATAGTGAGATTGACTATCTGGTGATGAAGATTACTGGTTGGCTTGAATGAACGCTTGAAGCAAGCTTTGTGCTATCAGGGTTTGATCTGGAGTCCCTGATATAAAAACTATCCCCTCACTATCACCAGGACTTGGATCATGAACTTCGACTTTTGCACCTGAAATCTGATTCGGCGGTACCACGCACAAATTCATACCCAAAAAGATGTAGATAATTAAAGAAACAGTCAGACTACAATACAACATCCTGAGAGGTCAGTGTGTTTTTTCTAGGGTATATGAAAATTACCTCTTTGAGACGAGCAAGGTTGCAGCCATGTTTACCATAAATGGAGCCAAAAACATCTTCAGGAACTACAATCTCTACACTTGTATTTTTCACAACAGCAGACTTCTTACTGCTGCGTAAATGAGAGATAAAAAATCAGATTAAATTCTTCTATAAAACTTCGTAATATATATTTTTTTTTCCACGACAAAGGTAAACTGCTCATACTCAATAACTACCAAGAAACACAGATTGACAAAAGGACATCATTTATTGGAGTCTCAAAATGCCCTTTACTTGGGAAGGATAATTATACGTGAAAGGAATCAAGTTCCCTATAATCAAACTGTGTTGATGAACGCAGCTCAAACAACAGGTAAGCGGCTACCATGACCTGCTATCTCAATATTACTCACGGCAACAGCTATAAGAAAACCCACACAGTGAATGTCCTTCAATCACCCAAATTTTGATCTTCCATAACCATAAAGATACACAAGAAAAACACTTTGCTTACTTAACTGACAGAATTAACAGCAACAAAAAGAAACAGCTTTAATTTTATTTTTGTGTAATACTGACCTTTCAAGTTCAAGACCACCTGTACCCTCTGCATTGGCCAGCCCATGTCCTCTTCTCACAGTCTGAAATCACAGCCAACCCTAAACACTTAGGTCCTGGTGTCCTCAGACTACTATGGCAAAGGAAGCAACAAAGAATAGGGCAAAAGAATAAATAAACAAAAATCTTTCACCTCTAATAGTGGAGATTTCGGTGGACAGCCTACACTGTTAGAGAGCCCAAGATTACCCACTGCTCTTGTTAAAGCATTCTCTTGATCAGAATCAAGAGACAAGCCTAATGATTGAAGCAAGCCAGAAGTAGTCTCACTCCCTCCTTTGCAGGGGCTCCTTCCTCCCACTTCATTGAGCACTTCACGTGGAAGAAGAAAATCCAGTGACCTCTCAAGGTCTAAACTCCCTCCAAAGGTAGTTGAGCCTCTCTCTGCATCTTGGGTGGCAACTGTACACCCATTTCCTGTAGTCTGCAACTAAACCCAACCCAAGCATTGAGGTCCTTGTACAAATTCCTATAAAATTAGTGAGAGCAATAGTTTATGAGGAAAAAGAAAAGAAAAGGCAAAAGAGCTTTTACCTGTTGTGGCTGCAATTTGAATGGAAGAGGACCAGCAGTATTGTCTGAGAGCCCAGGTTGCGTTCTTTGAGCTAAATTAGGTCCTTGATCAGTATCTGATGATAAGCTTGTTGGCTGGTACGCTTGAGGAACACCTGTATCGCTTACTTTCCCATAACAGTTCCTCACTCTCATTTCATTAAGCACTTCAGGTGGCAAGAGATTATGCCTTAGCCTACTAGTTACTTGAAAGATCGCATTCTGCACGCTTTTATACTCACCAGTAATCTGCAAAGATAAAAGTTAAACGACAATGAAACCGCCTTCAAGCTGAAATTGATTATCAGGGTGGCACTCAAAAGTTCATCACCTACTGAAGTAACGAACAGAAACTGAAATTTATTTAAGAGCCTAAAAACCCTTGGCAGCAAGAAATCACAACTGTCATAACAACAGAAAAGATGGTGTGTTGCAGTGTTCAGGCTGAAACCCACTAATTTGAAGCATCATCAAGATATTGACAATCTTGACTCAAAAAGCAATAAAATTTTTCGTGATTCTAAAAGTCATAGCGTCAATTGAAGATTTGCTATCAATATCAAACACCAAAAAGATGGAAGCAGTGAGGACTTGGACACCCTAAGGGGAGAAATCACCTGTAGCGCTCAAAAAGATTCTTCTTATATTTATAAAAAATCATCTCTAACTGAAAATGTTAATTATACTAAATAATATAACGTATTTTGTTTCATTAATAAAATTGAATCACATTATCTACGCATCTACTTCTGTTTGACTCAAACACTAACAGGAACTCAGTGGATCCTTCCCGCATTGCAACCAACTTACACAATGATAATGCTAACAAAATTAATATTAGCACCTGCACTACATCCTCTGGAGAATGATCCAGCGTCAGGTCTCCATCTAATATTTGTACATCAGCACCAGTGACTTCTACAATCTCAGAAAGTACCCTGCCTCCTTTGTCGTTCAAGCAGCTGACTAGGTTTTTTGCAACCAGAAGCCTAACAGTTACAGCAGAACCCTTACTCAGGCCTGATGGAAGTCCTTTTCCAATGTCAGCCTCAACTGATCTTGCAAATACAAGAACAACAGCATTTTGTGCAGGAGAATACCATGATTCAAGGTTCTACAATAAACAAAATCCTCGTTCAATAACAAGGTAGGCATGGGTAATGCTTTTGTCAGTGACCACATGTTGCAAGCAAGGAAAAAAAAGAGAGCAAACGATTGAATAAAAAACAGTGAATAATGTCTGTAGAAACTACTGGCATTAGTAAAACCTCCACAATCAGCTTTGAGACTAACCTCCAATGCAGAAATGGTGACAACACGCTCACCAGACTCGGTTACTGGGGATGCAAACATTATAGAAGCACCTGTTTGATTTTGTAAAGCTCTGACTATGGCCCCCTTCTTACCAATTATGGCCCCAGCAGCACCATTGGAACAGAGCATCCTAAAGACTACTTCTTTTTGTGTACCATTTGAATCTAGGTTGGAATCTCCATCAGCATCCATAGATGAAAAGGTGGCATTTGATGATGCACTCACAGAATTTGCTGACATAGGTGGCAACAGCGAACTAAGGTGTGGAAAAAATTCTATGTGTGGCTCAGGGGAGGTCCCACGTGAAGGTTTCTCAGTAGGAACACTCATAGGTGTTGACTCTCTGTCCAAAGGTGGGCAAGCTTGAAGGCAGCCAGATACAGCAACCAGAGCTTTCTTGACAGCCAAAGTGCCACCAGTTATCTGCCATAATACAAAAAGAATCAAATAGACAAACTTTAGTGATATTAACCATATCCAAAATAAATCTTTCACTACCAAATTGTGAAACTGATTCATATATTCTTAATTCGATTGCCTCTTCAATTCCACAACTCAGAGACATTACCAACACAATCAAGCACAAGACCTGTTACTAGCTTTTTTCATATCATCCACATGATCAAATTCACAAACATCAAGACCAGTACAGAAGCTTCTATTATTAACTTAAATCAATATTCCTTTTTTTTGGGTACAAATGGAAGCCCACTAGACTTCGAACTACTCACATAAAGTAGCTCTCTCCCATCTCATAGACTCTGTCCTCTTTAAACTTGAACATGAAAGTTTCAAGTTATAAATGCAAGAACGTCGCTGAAAATGTATCTAATATTATTAGAATTTACACAAAATTTAAGTCCATAAACATTAACAATTTCGAAAAAAAGAAAATATATCATCAACATCGAAATATTTACACCCATACCTCTCTATTTCGCACATTATTATTATTATTTGATTTTCTTTCACTTTCTGGAGAAGTAAACAAACAAAAAAATAACCCTCACCTGAATTAACTCATCGTTTTTTCTTCCGCATGGCGGCGGCGGCAAAATCCTAATCTTAGCTCCAGTCTCCGCCCTCATTCTCACAATATTGTTCCCTCCTCTCCCCACAACGGCACCAATCTGTGTCGTATCAGCCAGCACCCCACAGTAAGCTTCTTCGTCCTCCCCATCACACGCGTTTCCCCACTCTCTCTCAGCTTCCACTTCCCACACGCGCTGGAAAACCCTAACCATCGCTTCCTGAGCACACGACACGTCACATTCTTCTCCCTCACCCAAACTAAACCGCCTCTCAACCGATCCCGACCCGACTATCAATATAACCCGGTGTGCCGACCCGCGAACCGGTTCCTCGCAGTGGATTCGAGAGGAAGTCTCGCGGCGAAGTTGAGAAACAACGGCGCCGGAGTTCCCGATGACTCCTCCGATGGATGACACGTGGCAGATAATACGAAATGACACCTCGCCTGGTAAGGGAACGATCGTTACAGGTGGGCCTTGGCGTCCCCTCCGACGGTTGTAGGGGTTTTGCATTTGGAAGAAAACAGAAACCAAAGCTTTGTCTTTCTTTTTTTTTTTACTGGGTTCGTTTCTTTCTCTTGTGCTGCCTTAAAAAGCAGAAAATATATATTTTTTAAACTAGTTTAATGTTTCCTTTGGGGGTGGGCGTGTGTTAAGGTTACTGAGAGTTGCAGCGTTTTTTCGCAGGTGGCGTACGGGTTGGTGTTATTGGCGTGGTGGGAGGTGCGAGGGTAAGTAGCGGTTGAAATTACGGGACGCGGTGTACGGAGCATGGGGAGTGTTGGGACAGCAGCAGCAATAGCTCTCTCAAAAGGGAGTGTTTCATTGTTTTCAGCTTTCAAACTTCACATTATTTTCTTTTTCTTACCTTCCTATGGTCAATTGACAAATATTGATTGTGGGACGGGCCTAATTATGGCGTAAGTGAGAATAATTGTCAATAATAATAATGGCAATAAATGACAATATGTAAAGAAAGGGGTGAAAATGGAAAAGGGTAATTCTTTTTCCTTTAAATTTGCTCCATTTGACATTATTACCGAAGCAATTTGATAATGTTTTCTATTTTTGGTATATAATAAGGGTTAACCTTTTTTTATTTTATAAATTACATAACAGTAATTATGATAATGTTTTCTTTAGTACTTGTTCAATTCTATATTCGAATGGGGTTGTTGAATTTTTCTTCTTTTTAAAGTGGTATAATTATGACATAAATAGTAAAATGTTATTTATTACCAACATATTCTCTTTTTTGGTAGAAATTTTTCCTTTTTCTACCTCCACTTGTGAGAAATTGAAACTAAAATATCTTTCTTCTCTTTTTTTTTTGTTTTATTATACCACGTATAGAAAGATATTTTGAGTTATTATTCATCTTTCTCATCAAACACAATAATAGTACAACGAAAATAAATCACAATATATATTTACAGTGATTTTACATTAAATTTCCATTGTCCTCCTCTCTTATCTTTCCTTAGCTCTATGCCATGAAACGGCATATGGTCCAAAGAGTGCACTGCCGTCAATTACCCCACTTTCTTTTTGGTGATTCATTCCCTTGTCCTTGTCTGACTGCCTACTTCCGAACACAGATAGTCTGAAATCTAACTCTGTTTTTTACCTCCTTTTCATAGGTTGTTCTTGAAACAAGGATTGAATCAGCCATGATTTTTCAGTTGGCTCCGACAACATTAGTCAATCGAACGTGGGAGGAATCTTCTTTCAGAATAGTCGCTGTCAATGGTTAATGATCCTTGGAGATGAGTTGGTGCCTACCTGCCCTAAGCAATTATTTGACTTGAAAAATGGAAATGAAGCACTTGCATGAAAAGGAATATGCCTGCCTTGAACGATTAATGGACTCGAAATTGCATTGAAAGGACACTACTTTGAGAATATGTTCTCTCCATTTATTTTTTAGTTGGTGAGATTTTGTTTGCTCTAATTTATGGAACTAGAATCTTTAAAGCTTGGCTTTGGGGGTTTCCATTACTTTGAAAATGAACCCCTTTCCTATTTGTTGTTTAATTTACTGGCAATAAAAACTTCAATTTTCACGTTTCTTGAATATTTAATCATAAATGTCCTAATTAAGCAAGATGTTTTTAAACTATTGAACTGTAGAATACTCTCTCCTAATCATTTGAATTTAGTTCAAACTAATAAGAATGGAATCCAATTTAGATAGAGATTTTAATTTGAATTATCACACTCTCCCTTTATACTATAGAAAAAAATAAATAAATGAATCTCAAGTTTAGTATTAAAACTATCGTTAGAGAATTATCATGATGTGATCATGAAGCATAAACTCAGTAGTACTGATGCAAAGATGATGATTTAGGGGATTTATTGTTGCAAATTGTGTTTGTGAGATCGGAGACCTGCAAGAGGAGATTTATTGCAACAAAAGTGTTGGTTGTAGCTGGAATAATTTTTAATTGATTTAATGGTACTTTAACGAATTTTTTAAATCAACGTAAGAATTTTTGTTATGGAAGATCTGAGATAACAAATGTTGGGTTTATAAAATAGAACACACGAAATATTTTAGAGATTTTCTCACTACTCTAGAGATATTAACACTTCTCTTGTAATATCATACTCTTACCAATGGTAAGCGATACATAATTTTTGGATAGTGTGACATGACTCAAAAATGTATTGTTAGTTTACTAAGGAAAGTACACACGACAAGATAATCCTAACTAGAAGAAAAGTATGGTGGTTTTGTTTGTGGGAGATTGGTAAAGAAAACAAAAGATCATGGCAGCTAATATGGTCTCCAGATGCAAACACAAGTGAGAGGTAACCTCAGCATTGTTGGAAAATCATCTCAAATGATTTAGTGGATGCAGAACTCGATTTTTTTTAATGGTGCATCGCTTCCAAAAGGGGTAACCTCGACTATTAGTGTTTTATTGCCTAAAGTTTCTAACCTTTTGCAATGAAGTGAATTCGGACCCATTAGTTTATGTACTGTATTTAATAAAATAGTTACTAAACTATTGACCAATAGACTTGCAAAAATCTTGCCTAGATTAATATCAAACAATCGAAGTAGGTTGGTTAGTGACAGATTAATTTCAAATAATATCTTTCTTGCACAAGAGTTAATTTATTAGATCGACAAGAAAACTCATGGAGATAACGTTACTTTGAAATTGGATATGATGAGAGCTTATGGCAGATTGAGTTAGGATTTTTTATATGCTATGTTGTGACAGTTTGGTTTCAATAAACAGTGGGTTACCATGATCCAAAAATGTGTTTCAAATTGCTATTTTTCGCTGTTAATTAATGAAACTTCAGTGGGTTACTTTAAACCCCGAAAAAGGATTGCAACAGAGGGGTTCTATATCCCATCTCTATTTATTTTAGCAGCGAAATATTTATCTAGGGGGCTTAATACTCTATATGATCAATTTCCCTCACTGCATTACTCTTCAGGGCGCTCCAGGGCTATAAGCTATTTATCCATTGCAGATGATATCATCATTTTCACTGATGGCAACCAATCGTTTGTGGGTAAAATTCAAAAATTCTTAGAAGAATATGAGGTGATTTCTAGGCAAAAAAATAAATCAACAAAAAAGTTGTTTTGTTAGAGGCAACAAAGTTGCCAATTCCAAGGTCCAGATTATCAAAGCGGCCACGAGATTTACTCATAAAAAATGGCTAATAATTTATTTGGGAGCACCGTTATACAAAGGACACAAAAAATCAATTTAATTTGATTCGATTATAACTAAAATCAGGGACCGCATCTCTGGTTGGAAAAACAAAATTCTATCATCAAGGGGACAGATAACATTTATAAGAAGTGTCCTGTCTTCCATGCCATTGTATTTGCTTCAGGTACTTCTATGGGGAGACTTTATATTTGTTAAACATATTCATTGGACTACTTGAAAGAATATGTGTTATCCTAGCAATGAAGGGGGACTAGATATTCGTAGCTTAATGGACGTTTTTGATGCGTTCACTATGTAATTATGGTGGCGATTAGATTTATGAAGAATAAACATTGTTATGGTCAAGTCCTAATGCGAGTTCAAATCAAGCTTCATGACTCCCCTATTTAGAAGAGATTATTGAGTGGCTGCAGAATTGCGGAAAAGAACATTCGATGGAAGGTAAGGAAAAGTGAAGTGCTTTTTGGGCACGATTATTGGTGGGGTATACAACCCTTGGTATGCTCATTCCCTTCCTTTGCAGGTTCAATGGTGAAAGTTGATTATTTTTATGGGATGTGGATAAATTAAAAGCAATGTTTCCAGAGTTAATAGCGGAGAATATAGTTGATACTCCCATTGAAAAATCATGTGAGGATATTGCATTTTGGGTCTCCAACTCCAATGCTGTTTTTTCCAACAAAAAGCGCTTGGAAGATAGTTTGTCAAAAACATAATGTAAGTGACATTTTCAAGCTAGTTTAGCATAGAAGTATCCCACTTAAAATCTCATTCTTTTTTTCGCGAGTGCTGCATGAATAGTTACCTATTGATATCCGGTTAGAAGCCAAGGGGCTTCCACTAGCATCAAAATGTCAGTGCCGCAATTCAGAAGAAACCTTAATGCATGTGCTTTGGTAAAGTCCTGTAACGAATCAGGTTTGGAATTTTTTTTTTTTTTGCCATTATTTTCAGATTTCTATCGTTCAACCTCAAAGTAATTTGCAAATTTTATAGGCTTGGTTTTTTTCTGGAGACTACACAAAGCAAGGCCATATCCATATTTTCATTCTCATTTTTATATGCTGGTCCTTATAAGTTGAACAGAATGATTCAAAACATAGGTGACTTGGAGTTTGCTCTCAACGTGTAATACGACGAATAATCAAACTTTTGATGCAACTCCATAAAGGGAATTTAATCCGTAAAAAGCAATGAAAAGATGATATACAAATTGCAAAATTGTGGAATATCAACTTTCCACATCAACTTCCCTCACCGCCTGAAGCTAAGCAGTGATGAAGTTAAAGTTGAATGTAGATGGAAGTTCGAAAAAAACTTCTAGCAATGTCGCAGGAAGGGGAGTGGTGCGTGACCATACAAATATGTTACTATTTAGGTTTTTAGAAAATTTTGAGCCAATTAATTCCTTGAAAGTCGAATTATGTGCACTTGAAATAGGTCTTCATCTATGTCGTGCCCATAACTTTAGAAAAATCTGGATTGAAATGAATGCTAAGGTGGTAGTTAATATGATATTGGAAGTGAGTTATGGTTCTCATGACACCAGGTATATACTGGCTTCCATTCGAAAATGCCTACAACACTTTAATTATAGAATTACTCAGAGCTATCGAGTGGGAAATCAAGCCACAGATTATCTCTTCAACAAAAGTTACACATATCAAGGACTCAAAGCATTCATTAGCCCAGGAAATGACTTAAAGGGTATTTTAAACTTAATAAAATCAATTTATTTTATGTTAAATTTAAATAAATATAAATGAGTAGTACTTTTTATTTATTTTTTTACCTCTAGTTCATTGTAAAAGAGATGTACTATTTATCCCTTTTTTTAAATTACATGCAAAAAAAGTAGTCCCTATGTTACGAATTTTTTCTAATTTTTCACATATAACTATAAAATAAGGTTTGTGACCCTCCTTAGTGTACTTCAATTTTCCACCTCTAATAAAACTTTAATAGAAGCTGGCCCCGAAAGCTTTTCCAGCATTAAAATAAAAAAGTGAGATGCAATTCTTGTCAAGAAAGGTTAGACCGAGGCTTCTCTTTGGAGTCAACAAGGGTAAAGTTGACGTGGTGGCAACACATTGGTACTGGTGGTGTTGTGTGATTTCGGTAGAGTGGGGAGGGGCTATTGATCTTGATTTCTTCAGGGTTAAGGATAAAAATATTTAATAGATAAGAGTTGCTACTAGCTAGGGTATCTTGATGACAAATGGCTCTAACACATATAAAGTAGGTCTTAACCTTTCAAATCATGGAAGAGACGCAACCTCTACGTGTGAGTTTCATAGATTTGCAAGGATGTGAGAAAGAGTAGACAGAGGATATTCAATGAGTTTAAGCTCTAGAGCATAAAACTAAGTTTTGTTTGGAAGCTCAATTTAGTATTTGTTTTTGGATAATCTGTATTTTTTTGTGTGTAATCTTTTTCTCTCTCGTTTGTAAACAGTAAATATCGGATTATGTTAAGTATTTTTTTTTTTTATAAATCATTTATACGCTAAGACTTTTTCCTCCAATTTTCTTGTCAACCTTGTTTCGTCCTTTTCTACGATTTTTCTCATCCTATGTTTGACGGTTGGTTTCGTGTCCTTTGACCAAAGTCTGATTCTTGTCTGTGGGCAGAGTTAGCGGTAGGGCGGGGTAGTTGCTTTTTCTGTTCATAGATAGTCTGTGTCTTTGGGTCGTCTCTCAGTCTACATTGACGCGTGGCACAGTTTCTTTTTCCTTTTTTTTTCTTTTCGGTGGTTTTATTCCATTTTTATTATATGCTTTCTCATTTGAACCCGTTGCCTTTATTTTTAATCTTTGTTGGCAGAATCTTTTTTTTTTTTTTCTTTAGCATCTTTGTTTGAATTTCGCTCTTGTTTTGGAAGTAATTAAGTCCTAATTCATTGAAAACCTTTCATCTTGCTTGTATATGTATTTTTTTCATTTATAATTCAAAATCGAGACTTCTAAAAATATCTCTGTAAAATTAAAAAAAATCATATTTTTGATATTATTAAATAACGATCTATATATTTTTTAAAAAAATATTAAGAGAAAGATTCATTTTGCAGCTTAAAGCACAACTCTTTCCATGAGCACACCTTCTTTTAACTTTGCGCTAAAGATATCAGCCTTAACTCTCCTCCTCCTTTATCAAAGCCTTTTAAAGGGGTAACAAAACTAGATCGAGTTTGGGTTGAAACCCACCATTTTAAGGAGGGACGACCCATGACAATGGCCGAAGCCCAAGACTCACAGCCCAAAACCAGCTGCAGTGACAGTGCTGCTCAACCCAAAAACCCAGAAGAAAGTTGCAGCGGTTAAGCCGCGTACTAGCATTTCTGACAAACGTTCAACTGAGCAGCAGCCTCCCCAAATATCCTCCTTCAGCTCCAGGCGCTTCTCTCCTTCCGCCTCCTTCCATGAATGGATCCCCTACTATCACCACCGTCCGAGCCCCCACAATGAGAAATCCAACAGCCATTATAAGTCCAGGTCAGTCCTTCCATTTCCTCTCCATCCTCGCAAAATCTCTCTCCTCTTTCCCTTCCTCTCTTCCCCTAGACCCTGACCCACCCGATCACGACATCCCTTTGCTCCTCCACCCCATCCTCTCCAAACCCAATTGGCAAAGACACCCCTCGCTCCCAAAACTAATCCCGTCCATATCCCCTTCCCATGTCCATTCCCTTTTTTCTCTCAACCCCAATCTCCTCCCCAAAACTGCCCTCGATTTCTCCTATTGGATCTCCAAAAAACCCAATTTCAAACACTCCGTTTTTTCCTATTCTGCCCTTTTAAACATCCTTGTCACTAACAAATTCTTTGGTCCAGCGGAGAAAATCCGCCTTGCCATGATCAAATCTTCTTCTTCAATCCATGAAACCCGGTTCGTTTTAGAGTTCTTAACAGAAATGAATAAAAACAACCAGCTTCATTCCACTTTTAAGCTTACCGTTAGATCCTATAATTTTTTATTGATGTCTTTATCGAAATTCTCGATGATTGATGAAATGAAATCTGTTTATAGTGGAATGTTGAACGATATGGTTTCGCCAAATATTTACACTTGGAATACTATGGTTAATGCTTATTGTAAGATTGGGAATGTGGTTGAAGCTGATCTGTATGTGAGTAAGATTGTGCTGGCGGGATTGAGTCCCGATACCTTTACTTTTACTTCATTGATATTGGGGCATTGCAGGAATAAAGATGTAGATAGCGCATTCAGGGTTTTTAGAGTGATGCCTAATAAGGGTTGCCATAGAAATGAGGTTTCATATACAAATCTTATTCATGGTCTATGTGAGGCTGGACGTGTTGATGAGGCTATTAAGTTGTTTGAAAAGATGGAGGAGGATTTTTGTTATCCTACGGTTCGAACATACACAGTGATCATTAGTGGCTTGTGTGAAGTAGGGAGGAAGACAGAAGGAATGAATTTGTTTGAGGAAATGTCACGGAAAGGGTGTGAGCCGAATGCTCATACTTATACAGTAATTATTTATAGCTTATGTAAAGAAAATAAGGTTGATGAGGCAAGAAAAATGTTAGATGGGATGTTAGAGAAAAGGCTGGTTCCAAGTGTGGTGACCTATAATGCTTTGATTGATGGATATTGCAAGCACGGATTAATGGAGGCTGCACTGGAAATTTTGGGTTTGATGGAATCTAACAATTGTTGTCCAAATGATCGAACATATAATGAATTGATAGCTGGGCTTTGTAAGAAGAAGAATGTTCACAAGGCAATGGCATTTCTTGATAAGATGCTTGAACTTAAGCTGGTACCAAGTGTAGTCACATATAATTCATTAATTCATGGGCAGTGTAAAATAGGGCAATTAGACAGTGCCTTTAGGCTGCTTGAGATGATGAGGGAGAATGGTTTGGTTCCTGACCAATGGACTTATAGTGTTCTTATAGACTCTCTTTGTAAAGTTGATAGGGTAGAGGAAGCTCGTTTTCTGTTTGACTCTCTCAAGGGGAAAAGCTTAAAAGCAAATGAAGTTATATATACTGCTTTGATTGATGGATACTGCAAGATTGGGAAAGTGGAAGATGCTCATTCTTTGCTTGACAGAATGCTTACTGAGGACTGCTTGCCAAACTCATGCACATACAATGCTCTTATAGATGGGTTGTGCAACAGGAAAAACATGAAGGAAGCGTTGTTTATGGTGGAAAAGATGGTGGGGATGGGTGTAAAGGCTACAGTACATACCTATACAATCCTCATTGAATGGATGCTTAAAGAAGGTGACTTTGATCATGCTCATAGGGCTCTTGACCAACTATTTTCCTCGGGATGTCAACCTGATGTATTTACCTATACTGCTTTTATTCATGCATATTGTGGTGTAGGGAGATTGAAAGAAGCAGAGGATGTGATGATTAGGATGAAGAAAGAGGGAATTTTTCCAGATTCTTTGACATACACATTACTTCTAGATGCATATGGATGCTTGGGATCAGTGCATTCTGCATTTGATGTTCTCAAGCGTATGTTTGATGCTGGCTGTGAGCCTTCTCATCATACATATTCTTTTTTAATCAAGCATCTCTCAAAGAAACAAGGGACAAAGGATGATAGCCCTGCAGTGCATTTGGTTTTAAATGCCACTCTGGTTAATCATGCTGATGTGTGGAAGACAATGGAATTTGACACTGCTTTGGAGTTGTTTGAGAAAATGCATCAACATGGTTGTGTACCCAATATTAACACTTACAGCAAGCTTATTATAGGACTTTGCAAAGTTGGCCGCTTTGAAGTAGCTCAAAGGTTATTTGATCATATGAGAGAACAAGGAATATCTCCTAGTGAAGATGTCTACAACTCTCTTCTTAGTTGTTGCTGTGAGTTGGGAATGTATGATGACGCAGTGATAGTGGTGGATCTGATGATAAGTTCTGGTCAGTTACCAAACCTGGAGTATTACAAGCAACTGGTTTGTGGACTATGTGCTGAAGGGAATAAGGAGAAGTCTAATATGGTTTTTGATAACTTGCTTCGTTGTGGTTATAATAGTGATGAGGTAGCTTGGAAGGTTCTTATTGATGGCTTACTGAAAAAGGGGCTTGCTGATAGATGCTCTGAACTCCTAAGCATCATGGAAAAAATGGGCTGCCAGCTCCATCCTAATACATATTCAATGTTAATTGCTGGACTTGAAGAAACATAGAGCATTTATTCTTGGTATTGTTTCCTTTAGATTCTTGCCTTTTTGTTACTCAAAAAGATGCCTTTGCGATGCTCTTCCTTGTCTAGATTGGCACTAGGATGTATAGATTGAAGACAGCGTTTTGGCTTGCCATCTCAATACGTAAAAGAGGGGTTGAAACATTCCAGTTGGCTGGCAATAAGGGAGCAGTGAGAAGCACACACACATCTGCTAATTGTGGATGTGGCCCTTCATCAAACAAACCATTTCACTGACAATCGAGAGGCAAGTATGCATTTCCTTTCTCATACTTGTTCATATAGTGGTGTTTTTTAGCCTCTAGTAGACTAGTAATTATGTTCTTTGCTTTTCATTTTTCCTCCCTAATGCTCATTTAAGAGGATTAAATTTTCAAATTTGCCTGCAGATGTATGATTATTTTCTCCTTTTAGTCTATGCATATTCTTTGTGCTCCTCCTAGTACCCTTAAAAATGCATGTGTCTAAAAAGCACAAGTGAAACCATTATTAGATTGTTATCTTTGTCTATCTAACAGAAATGAAGTGCTAAACTAAAAGATGGCATCATGTATATGTAAGGCAGGCATGTGTGAATACTTGCTGAAATTAATTAACCATTTATAAGTTGCAAATTTCTTTTCCAAAATATGTTGGCATGATTTTCCCTGGATGGTTTTGTTGGGCAAGATACTCTAAAACATAATAAATACTAAAAAAAATTTTTATTTTGACATAAAAATTATACATAGCAATGGTGTTATGTTTACTGATTTAGAAGTGTTGGTAGCCATCTAGGTAAATTTCTAAAAGAGAAATGTTGCATGAATTGATGTATACCACTTATGAAGTTCTGCCTTATTCTTTTGTTTTCTTGTTGAGTTCTGACATGTTCTTGACCTTGATATTGAAGGCGTAGCTGCTGACGCGCAATAGCTTACTTTTGCATCTTCTCGATGTTGTCAGAATTTTGCTGTTTTTGACAATCTGTTCACTGTTCTTATCTTATATAACTTGAATGGAATGTCTTAACAGTTACTTGATTTGCCTAGCAAAGATAGGAGAGAAAGTACCTTGTAATAATTTACATTTAACTTTTTTCTTTTTTGGGTTTATAGTTATATAAAGTTGGTGTTACTATAGTGTAAGAGAAGTTCAGAAAATAACTTTGTTCCTTTATGACAACAGAATAAACCATTCAAGATATGAAAGGAGCAAGAGTTTACTCGAAATGACCATTAAGCCATAACTTTTACCCTGCTTAGGAGGATTGACTGAACATATATTTTGCTTCACAGGTAATGCGATTAAATCTGCAACAAATTTATATTCCCCTTCTTGGTTTAGATTTGCTCATTACATGACAATAACAGCCTTTTTAATTTTTGTCATGCAGAAATCCTCAAGCGTCTACTCAGTTGGAAAAGCATCAAACTGAGCCTAGCTCAATTACTACTCACTAATAAAACCTTGTCGTCGGTATCAACATTAGAGATTATATCTCCATGCTAACAGCCTAACCACCTCTCACGTGTCAAAAAAGAAAAAAGAAAAGAAAAAGTCAACAAGAAGTAACTTCTGTACAGTGATAATTCCAATGAAATTGGAATAAAATAAATATGTAATTCTTTTGAAAGGGTTTGAGGATGATCTGTAGTGTTTGAAAGAATTTCTCCAATTTTTGCAAATGATTAATTATTGGTGTAAACCCAGAATTACCACCCTTGGATCTCGTAACAAAATCTGCAAAGTAATTTTGCGAAGACAGAAGCACACCTCATAACAATCACTAAAATCAATCCAGAATTACCACCAAGCAAACAACATTGTAATTCTATCAACAGAATCAGTAAAACCGAGCTTCCTCATTTCTAGATATGGAATTCTCAGTAGTACGCATGCTAGAGGGAATTTGTTCGATTTCTTCCTATTTTACACATCAAATAGGGAATTATTTTCAAACAAGCTAAGAGGACCCAGAGCTGCTTATTCTTCCATTCTGCTGCCTTTGATTAGATTCTTATTGGTGACAAGGAAACTCAGTAATTGATCAATGTAGCATTCTTGTTTCTCCCAGTCCCCAAATATCTCCTTCATTTCCTTGGCTTTGGCCCTGTAAATTTTACCCTCTTCCTCCACCATCACCAACCTAAGTGACTCAGCCACCGAGTCTCTGGTGAACGTTCCATCATCTTCATTCCTCGGTATTACATAACCCATTTTTTTCTCTTCCATAACTCTAGCATTTAACCCTTGATCAGCCAAGAACGTCAACAGTATAAGAGCTCTCTTCCAACTCAATTGCCTCCACAACAGAGCCCCACCCAGCGTGACTCAAGAATCCACCGACCAAGTCATGAGCTAAAATCTTCAGTTGAGGACCCCAACTCGTGCAAACCACACCACGCCCTACTGTTCGCTCCTCGAACCCATCTGGTAACTCAATGGACTCATTATCTGACACCCCTCGTCGAGTCATTAGCACCCAAAAGAAAGGTAACCCTGATAACTCTAAATCCTAGAGCTATCTCAGTCACTTCTTCTTGACTTGGTTTCGCCTCGCTGCCAAAAGCAACATAAACCACACTCCCTGGTTGTTGCTTGTCTAGCCATTCTTTTATTGGTTTCCAGATTTCATCGTCATGATTTCCATTATTATAAGCAGTCGGTGGAAGCAGACCAACTGGAATAACAGCTTTCTGGTGAAGTTCCTTTAAAAGATTCAAGTACTCGGTCTCAAACTCCCAACAGCTTCTTACAGCTATTGCATCGGAGCGTTCAATTGCTTTACCAAAACGGTAGAGATCTGAGGTGTGGGAACCTCTCCCGCTATAGAATCGAAGATTCTCAATATCTCGAAAAGCCGACATGCTACGGAGGACGGAAAAGGAACCCATTTGGGTGGCTTGGTGAAATCCTCTGGTTTCTTACGATCATCTTGAATATCAATGAAAGAAGAAGGCGGCTTAACTTGTGTTAAGACTTACCGCATTGAATATGGTAAAGTATGCGTTAGGGATGCCGAGGTTATGGGCTAAAGGAGGTAGCCAGTATGGAACAAAATCGAAAAGTAGCCAATCTGCGGATGATGTTACAAGAAACTTTGCCAAGGAATCTTGAAGACCATCGAAGGCTATATTTTCAAGTAAGAGACCTTTTCGTAAGGAAGATCAATGGTGGCCTCAGCGTTCTCAGGAAGATTTTCAACGTGAGGCTGAGGGAGTTTTACAAATTGTATTGAAGATGCTACATTTGGAGGGAGTTTCGGGAGACGGTCGACGTTTCTTGGGGTGGATATGAAGGAGATTTTGTGACCCTTTTGGGCTATGAGCTTGGCAAGTTCTAGGTATGGGATCATGTGACCAAAGGCTAGCCATGGGAACATGGCTATGTGAAGCTTGGTGCAATCAGCCATGGATGAAGAAGATCTCCGAAGATAATCAGCAGGTTAATTAAAACTGTGTTTTAGGTAGAGAATTTGATAAATGGATTGAAACATTTATATAAATATATAGTACAATAAAACACATCAAAACTTTTTGTATCATACATTCTCTCTACATAATCTATATCATGATTACTTAAAACCTCTTAAGGATATATGTAAATTAAAATGAGTTTCTTCTAGAGTGATCAATTAGAGAAGCTTAGGAAATGTGAATGTCATTGTAATTACACAAGATAATTTATTTATTTTAAAAAAAGAGAGTTGTTTTATGTATGGTAGTTTACATTATGAAAGGTCTTAATGGTGGTCTTCATTCACTGAGTTCACAGCTGTCACAACTCCTATGTCCCCTGTCCATTAATGGTGGTCTGGTTGGATATTTCTTAGGTGCTACAGGTGTCAGGCAAGGAGACCCCCAGCCCCCCATACTTATTTGTTATTGCAAGGCAGGTGTTATCCCAACTTCTAAACTCAGCAGCTGCGCAGGGAATTTTTCAAATACCATCCACGATGCCATAGGGTTGGTCTTACTCACTTGAGTTTTGCATATAATCTGCTTATTTTTTCCAAGGGCGCAAAAGACTCCATCATGGCCATTCACTCTAGATAAAAGTAATTTTATGAACTTTCTGGCCTCCAGCTGAATAGTGCCAAAAGCGAGCTGATTTCCTCTGGTATTTCTAAGCATATGTTTTTCTGATATTCAGTAGTATATTGGGGTTAAACTTGGTCTAATGCCAGTGAGATACCAGTCCCCTCATCACAAAGAGGCTCGTGATGAGGATTGTGCTTCTCTAGTTGAGAAGATTACAAACAGGATCGACAGTTGGACCTCCACGTACTTCTCCTGTGCTGGAAGGCTTCAACATATTCAGTCAACCCCCTTTACTATGCAGAATTTTCTGGTCAAAACGCGATTAAAAAAGTTTCTCAACTCTGCTCTTCTTTCTTCTGGGAAGGAAAGAAAGGTGGCCCCTGTCAAAACTGGGTCATTTTCTGCCAACTTTTTCGTTGTTGTATTGCTGAAACAATGGTGGTAATTGTGCTTGTAGTGGTCTGTTTTCATTTGTAGCAGGGTTTCCTGCTTCTGGGATAAATGAAATCTCATCATCTAATTAATTTATTACTGATATTTTTTGTTCTCTAGAATGATATAATTCTGCTATCTATTTTCTTCTGAACTAATCATGCAACACAAGGGCTGAGATGAGTTCAAGCATTTTCCTTTCCACCTGATCTATACAAAAACGGTTTCCACAAATCAAACAATAATTTATTTCAGGGATTTCTGAACTTTTAATTGAAACCCATTGCACTGCACAAATCTTATTGTGTGTGGGCATGACCAGATTCTTTACAAACAATACCATAATGCAGAATTTGAATGAATCAATCATTGCACTGCTGAAGCTTTTGGCTGTTGCAGACATAACAATTCAACATTTATTTCAAACGGAACAGTTTGTCGGGGTAGTTGCCCCTTGCTACGTACGGGGAGTCATCTCAAAATTATATCACTGTTTTTTATAAGAATTTAGTGATATTAAATCATCGAAAATAATTAAATTATTGTTTTAAAAGAATATTTTATTTCCATCCAAAAAGATGAAAAAATATTCATTGAAATGTGATGATCTTTAAAATCAATTACGAATAATTTTACCTTTCTCACCCAAATAAAATAACTTTCACCTGATAAATTTTTATTCTTTCAAATAATCTTTGTAATCAACTTAAAACATATTTTTGCTTGTACATATCTTTTCTTTTGGTTATGTCAATATTTGTTTTGGTGGCTAAGTCAAAATTATTTTAATAAATTAGCTTTATTTTTCCATTCAAAGGTATTCATTTAATTTTAAAAAGTTGAAAGTTATTTTATCAAAGATAAATATATCTATCATATTTGTTTATTGATTTGATTCATTATAACTTATTTTTGAAATAAAATATTAATTTTTCACACATTATTATGCTAATAAAATATTTAAAACTATTAATTTCTTACCTTGTTAAAACTGATTATTTTGATTTTATACAAAATAGTGTTTGGTTTTTGCGTGATACCAAATTTGATCATTTCTAACTTATGAATTAATAATTACTAAATACAAATAATATCAAACATGATGATATTAAATCATCAGTTAAATCTATAGAAGGTTTTTTTTTTTTTAATTGAGAGAGGAGGATTTAAATATTATTCTAAAAATAGAAGATCATATATCAATCAATGAATCAAATGTTCAAACATCCGAAAGTCTTGTTTTCAAGATTCGAAATCAATAATTTTAATAACATAACATAATTTTATTAATTTAAATACTCATGATTCTGAGTTTTTTCTCAAACCATCATATTGTTACCCTAATGAGCCTATGGAAGAGAAAGAGGGAGAGACCTAGAAACCTTGGACAAAAACCTTATTCTCATAGAAATACAAGGTTCATATTTCTTCTTCTTTTTGGATACTAAGCCAAATTAATTTTGATCAATGCCATCGACTTCGGGGTTCTTGAGACGCCTGTGATTTTCAAGGTAACCCAAGAAATTATCCAGGTACCAGTTTTGTTTGTCCCTGTCGCCAAAGACCCTTTTCATTTCCTTTGCTTTGTCCCTGTAAATCTTCCCTTCGTCCTCCACCACTACCAACCTCAATGACTCAGCCACACTATTCCTAGTAAAAGATCCGTCTTGCTCCTTCCTCGGAATCGAATACCCAATCTTCTTCTCCTCCAATAAGCGGGCATTGATCCCTTGATCAGCGAGGAAGGTAAACAATATAAGAGGTCTCTGAAATTGAAGTGCCTCTACCACTGAGCTCCACCCTGTGTGAGTCAAGAACCCACCGATCGAGTCATGAGCTAAAATCTTGAGCTGAGGTGCCCAAGTCGTGAGAACCACACCACGCTCTTTAGTTCGCTCCTCGAACCCTTCTGGTAACTTGATGGGTTCAGCATCAGTTGATCCGCGACTCTTCCTTAGCACCCAAAGGAAAGGCAACCCTGAAAACTCTAACCCTTGAGCTATCTCATTCAGTTCTTCTTGGCTCGGTTTTGCTTCACTTCCAAAAGCAATATATACAACAGATCCTTTCTCTTGCTTGTCTAGCCACTCTTTCATTGACTTCCAACCCTCAGTTTCCTCGCTGTTATTGTAATCCGTCGTGGGAAGTTCACCAACTGGGATAACAGGTTTCTCATAAAGTTGCTCTAAGAGTTTTAACCACTCAGGTTCTAACTCCATGCAACTCCTTACAGCCACCATATCACAATCTTTTAAGGTCGCACCAAAACGATAGAAGTCTGAAGTGTTGGTTTTGTCGCCAGTTATTCCGTTATAGATCTTCAAGACTTCATAAAGCTTCAACCTCACCGTTGAAGGAAAAGTAACCCACTTGGGCAAAACCGCATAATCTTCAGGTTTTTTGTGATCCTCGTCGCCATGCATAAGAAACGACGGTGGTCCAAGGTAGCCAAGGCAAGCTGCGGTGACTATGCTGAAGAATGCGTTAGGAATGTTGAGACTACGAGCTATACTTGGTAGCCAATAAGCAGCAAAATCTAAAAGAAGCCAATCAGGAGACAAAGATTGAAGTAGCTGAGCCATGGGTTGTTGGAGACCATCATAGGCCTTTTTGAAGTACCAAACGTCGTCTAAAGGAACATCTATGGTTGCTTCTGCGTTTTGTGGGAGATGGTTGATTTGGGGTAGTGGGAGTTTGATAAAATGGATTAGAGAAGCCAAATGGGGAGGGAGTTTTGGGAGACGATCGATGTTTTTTGGGGTAGAACTGAAGGAAATTTTATGACCCTTTTCAGCTACGAGCTTGGCAAATTCTAAGAATGGGATCATGTGACCGAAGGCCAGCCATGGAAACATAGCTATGTGAAGCTTACTCTCACCTGCCACTGTTATGGGCTTCTTTTTCTTTTGTTTTTCACTTGTGCTCGAGTCAGGAAGGGCAACTGAACCAGGTTGATTTATCATATAATCGGTTAAAACACAGATACAAGAGGGGCCCACAGCAATGTAGTTTCTTGTTGCTAATAACCACAAGTTTTTGAGACAAATTGGCCCACTCATATCATCGAAAGGGCAAATTTGAATGGTGGAGCATTGCGAATCGTTTGTGAGAGTTCGAGCTGGAGTTCAGTGGGGTCATTTACTAAGTGCATCCAAACTCCGCTTGTTGAATTTTGCTTCTCATGTCTCTTCTTTGTCTTTATTTGTGCCACCCTTTGGTGCAACTAGTCCTTGATAGACCTTTTAAGTTTCGAAGTTTCATCATTATTTTTTTTCTATTTTATAAATAAAGACTGAAAATTATCAAAATAAGGGTATCATGGTCTAAGATGATATAATTGTTTGGACTTTTCATTTCTAATTAATATCTATTGTCCCCATTAAAAAAAATTATCAAATGAAAACTAATTACTGTTTTCCTTCATATATAATGTACAACTAACGAGTTTTCATTTGTATTAATAAACATTAAGGTAATTAACTCAATCATGGTTATGTTTTATCTTGTCTTTAAATTGAGAGCATTAATTTAGCCTAATTTCCTATTTAATAATCCTAAATTTCACTCTCCTTCTCAAACTTTCAAGTTGTAAAATTTTAAATTCTAATTTTTTAGATTATCTTCTCGAAGTTAAGTAGAGGTGGAGTGTTATACTAAACTATCATGTATTAAGTGGTAAATTTTTACTTTAATTCTTTGTGGACATGGAGTCAATCATGGAGAGGGAAAAAATTTGGGACACATAATGAAACCAAGAAACAAGAATTGGACAGCCTAACGAGAGTACGAGGTGGACCACATGCTAGCCTTTACCACTAGCAAAGGCTCGAAAACCATCGGCGGAACCAGACAGGGTAGCATGTGGAGTCCGTCTGGACTTGGATAAAGCTTTGATAACTTCTTGTGGTTCTTATTAACAATCAAATATTCAAATTCATATAAAAAATTTTGAAAAAAAAATAATACTTTTTTAGATAGGTATTTTAAAATTAAAAATATAGCAGTTTTCAATTTACAATAAATATTAATCAAATTTTGAGCATAAACAATAGTTTTTTATAAATTTTTAACATATTATTGATTTCCTCGTTGAACTATATTAATTTATAAAATGAAATACATTAAGATTTTCAACTTTTGACTATAATTATATATGAATTTATTAATTTTCAAAATATACAATCCATTTCATAAAATATTTTCGTTAAACACATAAATTTTATTGTTGTCAACTGTCAATATTTTTATTAATTTGATGGTATAATAATTTTTTAAAAATAATTTTATTTTTTATTAATTTTAAAAATTACTGTTATATGAACTATATTTTTTATTTTTAAATTTATTTTTTTAAAAAAAAAGCTCTTTTAAGTCTTAACCCGACCACCTCCGCCGCCTCATGACTAGTGGAGAACCATGGGAGGCGAGCACTGGGGAGCATCGATTGGTGCTCCCCTACCTTAAGAAGCACCAGATCATACTCCCCTGGGGAGCATCAGGGGAGCGCGATACAGCTGGATCTGGCGCTCTTCGACTGCAAGATGGTCAATCGGTAAACAGTATGATGGAGAGAGTTTTTTTTTTTTTTTGAAAAAGAGTGAAAAAAGAATAAAATTGTTTTAAATATTTTATGTTTATCCATTAACGTTGTTTACGTACATCTGTTTCAAAACTAATAAATCAACATAAAATTATGATTAAAACTTAAAAATATTAATATATTTTAAATTATTTTATAACTTTTAATTTTCAAAATTAATTTTTATTTGATAACGTTAAAATAAAAAGTCTCATCATCTTGAGTTATGGTTCCTAGAAAATCTCGTTTGAATTAATTATTGATTTGATTGACCCTGATATCAATAATTTTGATCTCTTGATTCTTTTGGTAGAAAACTCTATCTAAGATATAACTCTAATTCTGATAACTTCAGATCTTATATTTAAACTATATAATCTCTTTTATTAATTCATACATTTTCTCTGCATAATTTAAATCATGATTACTTGCAACCTCTTAAAGATGCATGTAAATTAAGAAATGTGAATGTCATTGTAACTCCACAAGATAGTTTATTTATTTTAAAAAAAGAAAAAACAAGAGTTGCTTTATATATGGTAGTTTACGCTATGAAAGGTCTTAATGCAATGATCTGTAACTAATTTTGTGGTACATACGAGTAAATTAGAAAACAATAAGAGATTCAAACCTTGAATTTTGACTCTTCAAAGGAAGGATAAGAGCCATTAGACAAAGTTGTTTTATATATAGACATCTATTGGTTTTGAGCTAAAGATTGAGAAGTACTCTCCCATCTATGTTTTTGCTTTTGTCCTCGAATTCCAATTCCAATTCCAACTTCAGATTTCTAAATTAAAGTTTCAAGTGTTAACTGATAAAGCATTCCCTTAGGAATAGTTATTGACCCATGCATCTGAAAAGTGATATAGAGATAACTCAAAAATATCAGGAAAAAATAAAACAGAAAATTTGCCCATATGATGAATATGCCCTAACAAAGTTACACACTTGACTGATCATTTTGCCCTGACCTTGCTTCGTTCTAAATGCTACATACACCAGATCTCTAGGAAGAATTTTCAATATGTTATAAATATGCACAGCACCAGACGTTTCCATAGTTTGTTAATCCTCAAACAAGAATTGTATTTTTGGCCATCAGACTTTACACTTGATTGCACAAGGTAAAATTAGATCATATATAAATGTAACATCTTACCTTTCTAACAACAAAAAAAAGCCAAAATTTCGGTGAAACCGGTACTGGGGATACATATGCTCGCTGACAAATGTCCTTGCAAAACTATTTATTTGGTGGTGAGGTCAGCTTATTTTCCTCAGAATCATGCTTCAAGGTGGTATCCCCACCCATCAATTCCTGAAAACCTTCAACCTTCACCGGTGGAGCTCTAACAATACCCATGTTCCTGCATGCATACAAGATAGTGAATTTCAGCATATGATCAAGTTGACATAATCCCCAAGTAAAATTAATTCTCCAAGTTGTGTTTTTTACTGTGTTTGCATTTGATGAATTTGTGGAGACATCAACTGTCTGAATTGATTGCTGGGCTGAGCATGCAGATTTGATATTGCAGCAAATTGCTGCTGACGGAACTGCATTTGTGGATGTCTGGTGTTGATAGGATTAAAGGCATTGCTATCCATTGGCAGCTCTGATGGGTTTTCAATCTTAACTTGCACCATAGGTCGGTCTTTATCCATATCCATAACAGGACGAGGGGTGGATGGATGGCGCCTACGTATTCTTTCCAACTGCTGCTGCTGCTGAAAAGTTAAATTTTGTGGATGAACCATTTGCTGCATCTGTGGATGCATTTGTCTCATCGGTAGCTTCACCATCAAATTTATGGAATAAATATTGTTAGGAAAACCACAACATGAAAAGATCAAATTGAGGACACACACACGTACCATTAAATTAAAAAGAAAAAAATGCAATACAGGAGTTAAGCTAAAAGCAGGAGCATCTCTTCTAAATTCTCATCCATAACCCTACTAGCCAATGTGCTCTATATTCGAAGTATCCAATATCATCACCCAAAGACTATATCAACATCAAAAAAATAAAAATAAACCCCAGGACTATAAAGACCTCAGGAGAAAGTCTTAACCACAAAATCCAAGTCCAATGACAAAGATTCGTACAATGATAACACTAAAGGTGCACAGAAGGCTTTTCCATTGAGGACCACCTGGCAAGAAGTGTCCATACAAGCCATTCAGCAGGAGGCAAAAAATAAAATTAAACTCTACATACTTGCTGAGCCATTCGAAGAGCATTTTGGTGCTGTGGCTGCAATTGTGACTGGATTCCATGCATTTGTTGCGGAGTTTGTTGCACTACGTTCCTGGTACTATCCTTGACAAGTTCAGCTAGAGTCCCAAAGTTACTGCGATAAAGAAAGAAACATGTTAGATAATGCATGCAATAGAAAAAACTTAAATAAAAGAAAATAAAAACACAAAAATATACAAAAAAGAGAGAGAAGTATGTGTACTTGACGTTAAAAACGGAACCATCAAAAAGATGAGAATTTGAGAAGTTGTTCAAAAACTAAATACATACATATGTAGAACAACAGGCAAGTTTATCTAAGATAAGCAAGCTTTTTCCAGAAATTCTCCAAATTAGGCATGGTTTTGTAGTACATTAATAGTGAAATCATGATTCTCCAATCAAAATGAAAGAATGTCCATATTGTACAATCACTTCAAACCATAAATTTATTCATAGATTATTCTAAAAATTTGTTTAAATTTATAAGTGATGGGGAACCCATTTCAAAGGTTCTTCCCCTTCCACAATGTGCCAAAAATATTCAAGACAAAAATATTCAAGACAATGACAGTGTATCCATGCAACAATTTAACTTCATGGTGCAGAAAACACATTCTTCTTTACTAATTCAAGGCCAATTAACATCCTACTAGAGCACCCAAATAATTTTTTTTTTCTGGAAAGTTCAAAACATGACAGTGAATTAAAACCAATGCCATAAAATAAAGCAAACTGGATTTCAAAACTTACCTATATCCTGATGTTTGAAGAAACATCCTAATTAGTTCAATGGCTGAGCATTGTTTTCTGTAATTATCAGTAAGAACTTTTATATTACGACCGAGTCTACAAATGTGACAGCTGAGAAACTGAGAGAAGACTTCCACTGGAGCTTCTGTGGCACCTTCAAACCCAACACCATTTAGTAACCGTGCTATGACCTTTCGAGACATCTGTGATGCTTGTTCCTGACCAAGGAGCTTCCTGTTATTCTTCCCACGATGTGTGTTTCCACCTTGTTCCATGTTGAGGTACTCAGGCCTTATACCAAGCCTCTCAATCATAACAGGACTCCGGGTTGAAACTTGGGGTAGAGTATCAAGAACTCCGTAAAATTCTATTGTCTTCTTATCCCACACTCTGGTAGCTGGTGGAAGGGCACTATCAGGTACACAGTTCATCATAGACATTATTTCAGGGAAAAAGGGGATTTCATCATCGCCTGAGTTATTGCCATCTAGAACAGAATTTGATTCTAGACCAGTACTTCCGTATCCCATGTACTGATCTTCCTGAAATGCCACACGTCTTCTCTTATGCTTCTCAACAATTCTAAGATATGTAGTCATCTCCTCTGGTGTACGTTTTTCAGACTCTCGGTCCCCCAAAAACAACTTATAAGGCCTGGAAAGTCTATACTTTTCAATAAATTGATTATACCACGTTTCTGGCAGTTCTTCTTTCCTATATCTCTGGGATAAACTATCAAATTCAGATTCACCATATCTTGATCCAGCACTAAACGATGATTTAGACTGATTACCCAGAAACAGGGAATAGTTAGAAACTTTCCACTAAACATAGAGTAAAAAAATCGATACAATCAATAAGATTCAGTTTGGCTGTTGCTTTTACAACCACAAGTAAAAGGCAGAGAGCAAAAACCGGATTAAGATGCACGATTTTACTTTCATATGAAATAACCATACTCAAAGTGAAGTTTCACTTTCACCATTTCCTCATATTTTTCAAACACATTATATAATTTTGTTTAACTATTTACTGATACTTTATAGCCACTTTTGAACCCAAAATTAATCCTCTTAATACGAAAAAATTAGAGTACACTAAAATTAAGTAATTATATAAAAAAAGAAACCAGCAATTATGAAACTAAATATTGAAGTAAAGAGAAAAATCACACCTTTGACGGTGCCGCATTAGCTGCAGCACCACCATCCTGCAAGGAACCCTCCAAAGTAAAGTACACGTCATCACCGTGCAGCTGCAAATCTAACCAAAGCAAAATTGCATTAAACATTTTTTTTTCAAATAACTAAAATGCAAGTTAATTATTGGACAAAGTTCCTTACAGTTCGGATTAAGCTTTGAAACGGCAACTGAAGAAGAAGAAGAACTATTAGCGGGGTTTGAAGAGTTGGATCTGAGGAAGAGAGCGACGGTGGCTTTATCGAACAAGAGGGCGCGAGCTCTGAGCTGGAGATGGATCTGAGACCTAGACTTCGAGTCGTCAACTCGCATGAACGATTCCCAAGCCGAAGGAGACGAGAGGAAATGGATGAAAGAAGCGTAGGTGGAATCGCCGAGCCAAGCTCGCCAGACACCGCATGATTCTAGCCGCCGAGCTAAGTCGTAGCCGCGTCCGTCGTCGCCGAGAAGAGCCATTATTGGGGCAGGGAAAAGAGCCGGGAGTTTGAGTGTTTTTGGAAACGATTATGGGTCTGAGTGAGATTGGCTTGACAATTTTTGGGTCTGAGTGAGATTGGGTTGAGGATTTTTTTGATGGCAATGTTGGGCTCATTTTGAGCTTGTTGGGCCTGACGAAGGAGAATTATTAAAAAAAAAAAAAAAATTGAAAAACCGCGCCAGGTAGGGGTCGAACCTACGACCTTCTGCTTAGGAAACAGACGCTCTATCCACTGAGCTACAGGCGCTTCTTTAGAGTATTTGTTATTTTAATAAAAATTATCTTACTTTCTTATTTTTTATTACAACAAAACAAAAACCTTAATTAATACCATCACAAATCTAACATTAAATAAGAAACCGGCATCCGACAAGTAACTTCAAAAACAGGACACCGATGCACATATTTAAAGACATCTCATACAAGAGATTGTTCATTAATCATTCGACTATTTAATACTTCACTTGTTTGAACGTCTACGCTATTGAATCCATCCCAAGTTATATTCTGTTTTTAGGACTACCTTGTACATCTAACAACAACCCAAATGTGTGGAGCTTTGTCCTCATGTCCTATGGCTACTTTTGCTTTGCCCATGACTTGTATCATACCTCCACGCTTTGCTGCGGCTCTTAACTTATCAATGTTGCTTGGAAAATCATTTATATCATGCTGATGCATTGGTCACTACAACACAATTTCTCCATATAATTTTGTACAGGAAATTAACAGTAAAGTAACAAAGAATATTGAATTTAGACAAAAAACAATGTTTCCTTTTTTTAAAAAAAATGACATCTTTAATTCTCCCAATTTTGATGATCGTATCTAATTCTAGATATTGGTAGAATTTCCAAGTTAAAAAATCAGTAAAAATGAGAAAAAAAATTAGAAAACAATTCATAAATTTGCATCATGAATATTGGGGAGGTAGCCAAATTGAAATAATTTGTTCTTGAAAAATCTCCAATGTAATCTACTAAAAAATAAAGCAAACGCACTATTTAAAGCAATAATAGAGAACAAAATTAAAAAAGATAAAGAATATTAATTAATTAATCAAAAGAAAGCAAAAGTCAGATAGCAAATCAAGATCAATTAATTATAAAAAAACTCTTGGAGATAATTAACTAATCAATGAAATTTACACAAATAGTAGAAACATTAACTCAGAGCATTCATAACATGCTACAAAAACCAAATTGTAGCATTTAGCCAAATCAACCCCCAAAATTTATCTCTCCTCACGCCTCTTTCCCTTTCAAACTCTTTTATTTTTTTAAATATCCTAACTCAACCTTATAAATACTTATAACATCCGTGTAAATACTTTATTGCCATTCCTAACCATGTTAGCCCTCAAAAATTCATCCAAAAATAATAAAAAAAAAACTCAAAAAAACCCCTTCATTGTCCTTTTGGACAGGTGCCGGCCTCACATGAGCCTTACCTCATTTTAGAATAATGAAAGATTTGACCAACGCCCAAATAATAGTAGCAGAAGGTCACTTGAGCTGCAATCCTCTCCCAGCCTCATCTTGGGAGGCGACCTTATTGAAACAAAAGCCTGGAAAGAATTGTTTTTCACTCTACCAGGATCTAGGAGATGTAGCCCCTTATCCCAACCCCTTCTTGTCAGGGACATGTGGCCCATTACAAAATGAGGAGAAATACTAAATTGTCCGATAATCCAATTGTCGATTATTCATAAAAAATAAATATTTATAATTTTGTTATTATCATCTTCATATCATTTATAAATAGTCTACTATAACAAAGTTGAATAGCAATTTGTCGTGCATGATCGGAGTATTATCTGCCTTTCTATTTTTGGCTAGTTTAAACTGTTTGTTCTATTAGCTACCAAAGGCTATTCTTCCAAGACTTCAAGCAATTGCTCTTACTCCTTTTGCTTTTCTTGTATCATATCTCTTTTCCGAACTCTATCTGTTGCCTCCTTTCTCAGGAAACCATCAGCGAGCCTTTGTGTAACTTCATCTTTTAGATGACAAATCTTGTGTCACTTTTACATATCCAAAACTTGCTTTTCGATGTTATGTTCTTTGGACTCAAATAAAGAATCCTGGTAATGATCTCCCGTTAACATGTTGATACAAAGGAAACAATTGGCTTTATGCATGGAAAATGCACTGTTTCCAAGTAACAATTGTATATTAGAACCACAGGGAAAGGGGAAAATGAAAAGTCATCTTTACTCTTGGAATTTATATAAAAGGGATGAGTCAAGGTGGCAAGCAACCTATATTCAGGATTGTAGAACATAGATTACTTGCAAGTAATTTCAAGAATGTGATCGAATTGCATGTTCTTCAGATATGAAATTGATGGAACAAGTATAAATTCTATTGGTATTGCTTTTCTGGGAGTACCTCGTTAGAAAGTCTTCAGAATCACACTATCCAATAGGTTAAACAAAGTCATTGTCCCATAATTGCTTCTTACAAGCTTTTAAACATGTGAGCAAGGTGCTACTACTTGCTAGTTTTCAGGATCACTGAGATCCAGCCAACTTAATTTGTAAGCATCTCCACACAACTTTACTGCCCCTGCAATCATCAAAAATTTAATTCCAATCAATTGCTTAATGGAAGACTACTCTCCTCTCCCTTTCTTAGCTTCTTTCTTTATTTTTCCTTTTCTTTGTAGTTTATGTTTGATCTATCCTCTGGATTTTTCTAATTGAAAGCAGGGCTTTTAGGTAGGGAAATTTGCATCTAAGAAACTTGCCATTTTGAACATCGAGTTCTTTTAGCCCATTTTGATAGCCCTTCTTTATCTCCACCGTATATAAAACTTGTTATTTACTCCTTTTCCTTGGCTTTGTAACTCTTAAACTAACTCTGACCACCCCTATTATTCTTTGTTAGTTTTGCAAATTGCAAGCTGTTATGACTTTGGTTTAAGTTGCATGAAGAATATACAATATAAGTGGTTCTGGTTGCCCCAAAAACACCGACACAATCATCCGGAGTCGAATGTTTATTTTGACCCCTAATTATGAAATGGTTAAGTTTCTTCTATTGAACAATCTAATTAAAACACAACTCTGGGTAGGCCATTCCCTTCTCTAAGATTTGTTGACCTCAACTGATTAGCATTCTTGCTTGGATATGCCAGGCTCAAAAAATCTGGCTATAGAATTCCATGTCCAGGAACCATTCCCTGACAGTTGGATTGGTTCAATTAGCCCTCTTATTTAAAACACTTGCTCCACTTATCCATGAAAGATTTATCAATTGTTTGAATTGAATGGCGTGATGTGTGATGTCTTGGGTTTGCTCAATGCCAGTAAACTAATTTTCCTTAATTTTTGGGTGTTATATAATAATTAAACTACACTGATATTCAGGCGCATCCATCAGTTGGAGCAAACCGAAGCCCTTATGCACCTTCACCATTTCAGCATTCCTCAACTAACCCGCATATGTATCCTTCCCCACTCTCTATATTCAATCCCATATCTCCTTTCAGGGTTGTTGTCCCACCTTGAACTTTAGTATCAAATCCAAGTCAGAAACTTAGACAATGAAATTTGCACTAAAAAAAAGGAATTACACAAGGTCCTGTTCTGCTGAAGGTTTTTGTTTACGTAAGTTTACAGAAGGGTCCCCTTATTCAAAAATAAGTAAACTCTTGCTTGCATCAGCAACTGGCCCTGATAGTTTCTGACCTGGAAGGATCGAGTCTCACCTTGATTCTCGGGTTTGGAGTATCTCTCTTTTGTGTTTCCTTTTGACCTTTTTTATAGTCCAAAAGTTTTAAAAAGAACGTCAGTGAATTCAGTTAAACGCACTTTCCCTACCTGAAATGACATTGGTCATTGGTGAGGTTGGTGGGGTTATGAGGATTTGGATTATGTAAAGATGTTACAAAATTTTTCCCCCAAAGGTCATGTTAACGGGGTTTAGTTCACCCACTTAACTATGACTCTCTCCACTCAACATCTTTTAACACCTTTTTCTCATGCTTGTGATAGTGACTCCCCCTAGCTAATGGGAGATGACCCCTTGCAATCTCAATCCATCCCACCAATGTATCATTTAGTCTAAAAACAATTTGACCAGAGTTTCCATGAGGCATGACTTATTTTCGTTGTGCTCCACAGTAGAGTTGGGAATAGCAAAAATCTAGAGTTTGGGGTTTCTAATTAGTAAGTTCGTTATGGTAAATCAAGTTCTCAAATTCGGTTTGATTGTGATGGATTTTTACTTTGGGATATATTAGGCCCTCTCACCAGCCCCCTCTTTATTAATTACTCATGCTAAATTACAACACAAAAACAAGATGACTGATCTAATCATTTTCCCAAAGCTGCTCTACTTTCAAGCGGGTCATCTAAAGCCAATTGACTGTCGTTTATTGACAGTTTTTGGGTGGCCATGAACAAGGAAAATGCAATCTTTCATCAATGTTTTCATATTCATTACACCCCAAAAGATAGACCTGAAAGGAAAATAAACATGATTGTAGATTATTTCATGCTGTCGATTTCTTCCTCATTGCATGCGCAAATTATTCAGTTAAAAATCTTCATTTGGGGTAATAATGAACATTACTAAATAGCAAAATTGAGAGGAGGGGAACATACCATGTGTTTTGAAGTCCGAATTATTCAAGGTACGTGCAAATGATTCAACCATGTCGGGTCAGAACCAAAAAAGAGAAAGAGAGTATGCATTGGAATCGCAGGCAAACCAATTATGCTGCATTTCTCTCATTTGCTACAATAGTAAATGATAATAGTTGTAAATTCCTTCAAGGTACAACTTTTGTTTAATATATATTATTTCAAGTGCAATGGTTGCCCAATGAATAAGACATGGCATCTCCCTATCCCATCAAAGTTATCCACATTTCAAAATTTGAAGTGGTAGATATAATTAAACACAAGTTAGGTACCAGGTCCCAATAACCCAATAATCTTTGCTATACTATATTTTCTAATCTAAGAGAAAATCAATTGGAATTAATTATTAATTAACGATCTATTACCGAGCCAAATTCAAGTGTCTTAATAATTAATACTAATATTGAGATCATGCATGGTAGTGCTTGATTTTCATTTAAATTATTTGCATGCTCGACCTAGTCTACTATTATTTGCTATGAAAATCTTTACTTAGCGGTAAAGAAAAAGGAAAACCCTTTTTATTTTTAGGGAAGTTGTTGCCATAAATTGATGGAGAAAGATATCCGAAATTTTTGTTCGAATATTTAGCCTTAATCATTTGAATCAAACTCAAATTGGTCATAATATTAAATTCTTATTATTAGCTTTTTATTTGCTAGTTATTTAAATATTTTTATTTAGAAATATGTACTCTCACTAGCATAAAAAAATTCCATGCTCCAAACTTTTCTTGAAGAAATTTCAAATTACATTTCTTATACGAAAACCCATTAAAAAGGTAGACTTTGACCCTCAAAATCTAATTAGCAACAAAAACGTCCCTGTTAATATCCCCAATTTTGTTCTTACTCTTTAACTTTTAATTAATTAATTAATCTAACTTAATCCTTCCCGCCCTTGGAGCTTTCTTTTCATCGGGTATCGTACGGGCATGGGAGCCATCCAAGGTCCAGCCCCTCCACTAAAATTAAAATATATTTTTTAAGAAAAATATATTATTGAAATAAAATAATGTACTTTTTAATAATACAAAAATAAAATTCCCACCACATAAAAGGACAGTCCTTCATAATGCCCAAATTACCCTCCAAGAAGTGTACAAATTTACTAACCGTCGGTCGGGGGTCGTTAAGTTCTTTTCCCTCCTCTTACAAGCGTCAGTTGCGGCAGAAATCTCGAGCGCTGAAAACCAACGGTCTGGATGGCATCAGACAGACATCTGCCTCTGCATCAACTTAAATAAATAAATGGTAGTATATTAGTATTTTTGAATGACATTAAAAAGAGTGAAAAAGAAAAAGAAAAAGAAAAACATGGGGGGAGGAAAGAAAAGTTTGTATAAATATAGGAGAGATTCCAAATCATTCTCAAACTGGTTTTTAGCTTTGCTTTGATGCTTCTAAGAATAACCAACTCCCAAAGATATACCGTTTCTTAAAACCACTCTCCCTATCTAAAATTCTTTGGTTGCAAACCAATCTTCTCTAAGATTGGGATTGGAATTCCTCCTCATAACATGAACATGTAACTTTAGTTGAGTTTTTTTTTTTCTTTTTTGGGGATTTTCATGCTTGTTGATTGTCCAAGAACTTTTCAGGCTCCATGTTGAAGAGGAATTTGGATTGAAAATACCCAAAGTTTTCTTCATTTTTCGAGTAGTTGAAAAGCCGTGGATAATGGCTGTGGAAGGTGTATATTTCAGGCTTCATATTTCCGTTTTGGAATTTATTTTATGTTTTCTTGTTATTGTTGTTGTTTTTGGACACTTTAAATGTTTCCATGAAGTGGGGTTGTACTGGTTTTTTGATATAAAAGATAGGATTTTGCTTTCTGTTACCTTTGTGTCTCTGAAGGCTTTTTATTGATTGGTTAAATTGTTAGTATAACTTTTTGTTTTGCTTATGCAGAGACAGGAAGAGAGACAGAAGAGAACCCAGAAAAGGAATCGAAAACAGGGGTGATGAGAAGTAAATCACTAAATGATCAGCCATCGCCAAGGGGTGTTTTGGAAATCCCTGTTCTGGGATCAGACTCTGATACCAGCAGCTGCAGCAGCAATTCTAGCTCGTATTCTCCAAAGAAGCGTGTTTTCCAGAAAGGGAGCCGAGATTCTTCTGGTTTGCAATGGAAGAATATAATTGAAAGCATTAAGAAGAAATCGGTCAGAAGGTTCTCTGTTATTCCTTTGCTGACAAGTTATGAGATTTCCAGGAAGAACTTGAGGAGGAAATTGGCAAAACTTCAGGGCTCTGAGGAAGAGGTTGATATTGACTGCCTACCCGTGCCTAAACCATCATGGAAGAATTTTTGTTACTCAGAGCTTGCTGCTGCAACTGATAATTTCAGTCCTGGTAACCAAATTATATTTAACCTTATTCCTTTTGCTTTCTCCCAGCTAATTCAATTTTGCTCTTCAAATTTTAAGTTTTGATGTTTTCAATCCTTATTTTCCTCTCTGTTTTTTGATATGTTTGTCTGGTCCTTCCGCTTTTGAATTTTTTTTTTTTTTGGGGGGGNATAGGAGACATCATATTGGGAAAAAAAAAAAGTTTTGGATTAATGTCAATCAGTATTTGTTTGGCAGATAGAAGACTGAACTGAAGTGGGCTTGACTTGTGTTTAAAGAGATTTATGTAGCCGCCACTTAATGTTTTGTTGAGTTAAGTCAGAAACAAGGTCTTGTCTTTTCTCATTATTGCATTTACTACTAAACTAGTCAGAAAAAGTATGAAGTGATGTTTCTTGTCTTACCAGTTTCATATAATCATATACGGATTTTACTCCACATGAAAAATTATGGAAACTATTGAATTTCCCAGCTGAAGGGCCTTTGCTGCTTTAGCGAATATTGTTTAGACAGGTTGTGGCTTTTTTGTGTTTTTTTATTACATGTTTGGTTTAGTTTTTTTTTAATTTATTTATATTTTAAAAATAAAAATAAGATCAAACATGGTCTTTTGATAAATTTTTTAAAAAATATTTTTTTTAAAAAAAAATAAATTTTAAAAAGAGCTCCAAAGAATAATATTTTTTTAACTTTTTTTAAAAATATAAAAAAAATTATTTTATTTTATTTTTAAAATATCTTTATTTGTTAAAAATAATTATAATATTATTTTTAAAAAATACATTTTATGATAATTTTAATAAAAATTATAATTTATGAAAAAAAACTTATAAAAAAATTATCAAATAATTTTAATTTAATTTTAAAATTATTATTTTTATAAAAATTTATAATAATTTTTAAATTAAAAAAAAGTCAATTTTTATAAGTTTAGATAGATTAAATAAGCTTTTTAAAGTTGGATAAGTTTCAATATCGTGTATATATTTATCTTTAGTAAAAGGGTTAAGGGTTTCTCAGGGTTAGGCCTAATTTTCTTCCCGAGTTTCATATATATTTGATTATAAGTTATATCAACTACATCTTAGAAAGAAAGAAAGAAATACATCGGCAGCCAGACGGTCAAACTTGCCTACAATTGAAACCAACTTATGGGTTTAAAGAGAAGTTATTTTTGACTAAATGAAAGTTAAGATGGGGGGTTGAATGAAAAAGATGTGGGAACTGGCCAGGTTGACCCCTGCAGTTAGCAGCGTAACATCCATACAAATTTGATGACTTAATGGTTCCCTTTGATCACGGGGACATGAAGTTGACCGTTTACTGAGTTGGGTTTTCTGTATCTTTTGAGTACGATTTTGAATATGTATCAAAATTTGGTAGAGAATTTGCTGGGAAGAGGGGGCCATGCAGAAGTATACAAAGGGCACTTATCTGATGGTCAAATTGTAGCGGTGAAGAAGCTTACCAAGAATGACAAGGAACAAGAGGACAGAGCCAGTGATTTCTTGTCAGAGCTTGGGATTATTGCTCACATAAATCACCCAAATGCAGCTCACTTAATCGGATTCAGCATTGATGGGGGCATGCACTTAGTCCTTCAGTTTTCCCCTCATGGCAGCCTTGCTTCTGTGCTTTTTGGTACTGTGCCTATTTCTCTATTCCTATTCATCACACAATCAATTTTATCAGGAACAGGGGAAAACAAGCGAAGAATTAATTCTAAATGGCTGCGGTCATTCTATTTTAGCCTGTTAAATATACTTTTAGATCAACCATTACATATCCAATGGACTAACGAGGACATGTTCTGCACTGCAGGCTCACCTGAAAGTCTAGATTGGAAGACAAGGTTTAAGGTGGCTGTTGGGGTAGCAGACGGATTGAAATATCTCCATCACGACTGCCAGAGGCGCATTATACACAGAGACATCAAAGCTTCTAACATATTGCTCACCCAAGATTATGAAGCTCAGGTATTTTCAATGCACTGATATGTATATCTTTTCTCTGTTAATGCTATACTATTTGGTTGAATGACACCAACCTTCTAAGTTCTTCTACTCACTGTAGATTTCAGATTTTGGTCTGGCAAAGTGGCTCCCCGAGAATTGGCCTCACCATGTCGTCCATCCCATTGAAGGAACATTCGGGTTAGGCATGCAGCTTTTTGCCTTCTTGTCATTAGCATTGGTCATTTCATAAAGTCCAAAAATATTTGCCATATTGGGGCTAATGTTTATGAAAATTGACTCCAGGTATTTAGCTCCAGAGTATTTTATGCATGGAATTGTTGATGAAAAGACTGATGTATTCGCATTTGGAGTTTTATTACTGGAGCTGTTAACAGGTCGCCGTGCAGTTGATTCATCCAGACAAAGCCTTGTGATTTGGGTGCATTTTCTTTACCAAAATCATCAAATCAGCAAAAGCATTTCAACATTTTATATCCTCCAGAAGGATATAAACTTATTTTCTGTTTCATATACAGGCAAAGCCACTTCTGGAGTTAAATAAAGTAAAGGAATTGGTAGATCCTCGGCTAGAGGATAATTATGATCCAGCTGAAATGAAACGTGCCCTGTTAACAGCTTCCATGTGCATTAACCACTTAGCCACCATGCGCCCAAGCATGATAAGGGTATGAAACAATCTCGAAAACATCTCCTTTTTTTTTTCCTTGTCTAATCCTAACAATTCCTCCAAATTCATGCTATAAACCCCGAATTCTTTGGGGATTTACAGGTTGTAGAGTTGCTTAAGAATGAAGGTGGTCCTGTAGAGTGTCAGCAGAAGTCTTGTCGAGGGAAAGCTGTAATTGTAGACGGTTGTGACTTGCAAGATTATACTCGCACCAGCTACCTTGATGACCTAAACCGTCACATGCAGCTAGTGATGGAGTAATGCAGCGTGCTGCTGCTGCTGCCGCCGCCGCCGCCGCTTTTTGTTAGTTGTCTGTGTGAAAGTTGGAAAAATAGTATGCCTCTGGCCCTGAAGGGTTTGGCTAGTCGTTCTTCAGGCTTTCAGCTTCCTACGATTTCCTTAGAAAAAGGTTAATTGCCTTGCCTTACACCTGCGGAGAACATTGGGAAAACAGGCATTATAGTTCACAGCCATTGATAAAAGTGCTATGGTTCTGAAGAAAATGGGTTTCGATAGAAACCGGATGCCATGGGGCCATTGTACTGAAATTTACATACGCAAGAAAATCCTTTGTTAAAAAAAAAAAAAACTCAGCTTCTCATAAAACTCATCTGTAAATGTAACACATAGCGTGTATAAAGTTGTTGCAGCAACCTTATCCGTGAATACTATGAGAATTCAGATCAGATTGGCACTAAGGTAACAATCACAGGAAAGAATTATCTCAAAGCTTCATAGCCTCGTTTAAACAAAACCCTTTCTTCATTGAACCTACATTCGTCTAAATAAAGAAAGTTGGACGATTTTAAATTCAAGCAGTAGTCTTACAACTAACTTCCTGCATATAGATATTAGTATCGAATGATGATTTTATTTTTTTTATAAGTGTGTGGAACGAAAGTAATGTCCCATATGAGAATACTTTTGATTTGGCTTTTTTTTTTTTTGAAGTCAAAGAAATTGATGAACAAGCAGCACAGACCAAGGGTCCATATAGTCAAATTCAAAGGGGCAGAAAGTTTGGAAAATACGCAACTTCAGCAGCTTTTCATCTTGTTTAACCATTTCTTTTCAGACTTCTCATTTCTCGTGGTCCTCCAATTTTTGTCCTTACTATGCTACACCGAAGTTTAGATAATCATCCTCATACCAAACCTAAGTTTAATTAATCAGGTCCAGTTTCCTAATATAGTTACCTTAAATACCTTACCACTCCATTAAATTTGGACCCTTTAGGCCCAACAAACGGCCCAAATTAATGAACAGCAGAAACCTAAAAGACCTATTCCTGACGGAGCAAGGGAAGGGACAGGGAGAGGGAAATCAGAAATGGCAACTGAGGTTTTTCTCCAGGTGGCGATTTTGACATTAACACTCGCGATTTTCTTCGCGATTCGACACTTTCCCAAACAAGCCCTAACCAAGCACCGAATCGACCATCGAGCCACCACCCAAACCCAACGCCATCTCACCCGAGCCACCCACTTGCTGTCTCGAGCCAAATCCAATCCTCACAAAGACCAATCCCAAACCCTAGCCAAAAGCGCCATATCCGAAATCGAAAAGGCACTCTCTCTTTCCCCTCAAGACCCAACCCCTCACGTTCTCAAATCCCTAGCTCTCGACTTGTTGGGCCACAAGGGATCCGCCCTCCGATCGCTAGATTTGGCGCTGACTTCGCCGCGCTCGAAGTCACTCGCGGAAAGAGAGCGCGTGGAGGCGATGGTGAGGAGGGCGGAGTTGAAGTTGGCGGTTAATAAGAGAAGGCGAGTTGATTCGGCTGTTACGGATTTGGAGGAGGCGATTCGGGTGAGTGAAGAAGAGAGTGGGGTCAAAACGAGGGCGTTTTGTTTGTTGGGTGAATGTTATGAGTTAAAAGGGATGAGGGAAGAAGCTAAGAAGGCTTTCGAGGAGGCGCTTAATATGGAGCGTGGATCTAGCGTGGCTCGTCAGAGCTTGGAACGGTTGAGTTTGTCATGAGTTATGACTCCTCAACCTTTTTGTTGTGTAAAAAAACTAAAAAGTACGACTCAGATTTTTCTGTACGTGTGTGAGTCTACAAGTACATGGGAAATTTTGTAGGATAACAATTGTTATTACTGTAAAGAAGCCATTGAAATTCGAAATAAAACTATTTTTGTGTAATATAGTTTTTTCATTTACGAACTTTAAAATATTAAAATGTACAACACTAAAGCATTAGTCACGGTTTCCATAAACTTTGATTGATGTGACACATTAGACGGGACATTGAGTTTAAATGATGAAAGCAACACATTACCAGTCGTTGCCTTTTTTCATGCACGTAGATATTTTCCTTCCGTGTTTGATGTGACACTTGTATTTTTCTTTGAGTACAAACAAACGGGTAAAGAAAAGCCCAGGCCAACACAGTTAATGTCCCGTCGTTGATCTTTGAATTATATTCGGGAGAAAAGAAAGACTAGGAAACAGTTAATATAGATGGTTGGTCTGCCATTAAGATTATTATAAAAAGCTCATGCTTTTCTTAGATGAGAAGAGAACGGTGAAAATGTGGGGACAGAAGAGCTAATGATGGGGGCGCAAATTAAACTTGGAGAGCATTCAAAAACTTTTCGCAAGAAAAAGGATCGGATGTTGCCCATTTTTTTCAACATGCGTCTCATCTTTTAACATCTGAAGACAAGATACTTACAAAATCCAGCTTTCCTAATTTTTCAAACTAGAACCTTTAGCCTCCAAAAACAAAAACCCCTTACCTTAATCCTACGCTTGCCAAGGTTAAGAGGTAGATCAGGTGGTGATGGTCAGATATGGGGTCAGCTGGGAGCATGGCGCCTTTTACTACGACTTGTTAGCTGAAATTGCAACTATTCCTGGTTGTTAAAAGTTCTTGGTCATTTTAGTAAGTCTGGTGAGGCCATAAGAAGAACTCAGCTGGCTGCTGCATTACATTCAATTGGGTTGCCATTGCTGAGGAAGAGCCAGGTGGATCAGAAATGCCTATGTTGGCAGCCTGAAGCTGGTGGTAGAGATTCTGCTGATAAAATGCTGCCGCCGCTGCAGTGTCAAAAGGGATTCCGCAGGGAATAGCAGAAATTGGCTGCATGGGAGCAAAACTTATATTGTTGCTGTTGGAGCTGCACTGGGGTTGTTGCTCATGGTTTACTATTGGTTTTTGCTCCGATTCAAGTGAAAGCTTTAGGCGCTTGGCTGCCCCACCAATGGGAAGAGAACTCTTGGCAATGGCTTCAACATCATACCGGTTCATCTCAAAGTTGGTAACTGCATTCACACCCCTAAACTTTATGGCCGCAATATCATAGGCCTCAGCTGCCTCCTCTTCGGTAGCTGTCACCATACACAAGATGATTATTCACAGTTGCCAACAAGAATCTTATCTACTATTCTACTTTGTACAATACAATAACTTAATTCTACAATCAAAAGTTGTCAAGTGGGTGAGCCTGTTCATCAGCATTCCTGCAGCCCTTACCAAAAGTTCCTAGGTATAAGTCCTTATTTCCAGCAACGCGGCCTATCCTTGCTTGCCATCGCCCCTGTTGATGATGCCTGCAAAATTATGGTAATAAACTCAAGCTTCGGTCATTCGCCAGATAATTATGTCACATAAATAAACACATCATAAAGATTTATTTCGGATAGTGAATAATTCAAACTCTAAAACAAAATGTTCTAACCTTGTGACACCTCTGTAAATTGATGCTCCCCTTGAAAATCCGCTACTCTTCCTATCAAATATCAATTTGACAGAACGAAACATTAACCTACTGCAGCTGAAATAAAAAATACAGGAAGCCCAATTTATTATGGTCACAAAGTATTACCTCCGTAAGGATGCAATAAACTCTTGCTTGGTCACATGTTTCATCTCCTCTAACTCTTTCGTATAATTTGAAATCTAAAGCAAGCAAAACATGGATCAGTTAACAAGTTCATGCTCTAGCAAGGGCGCGTAAAATGTCATGCAGGAACAAGAGGACCAGTATATTGATTAGTTTAAAATACAAGAACTGTGCATATATAATACCGGGAAGTTGGTGGTTGCCGTGGGACCCCAGTACTTTAGAGCTGCCAAATCGTAAGCCCTAGCTGCTTTTTCTTCCTTATCATAGCCACCTGGCAAATCACAAGACATATTTTTAGTCTATAAATTTATTTGGCAAATACGAAATCGCAAAATTAAACTTCTTAATAAAACTACAAAATAATATATTGCAGGAGTTTCTTACCCAAGTATACTGTAGAAACACAATTTGAACATTGAATGGCAGCGAGACATCAACGAACGATCCCACATTGCGTGCAAAAAGTAAAGCAAGGATGTCAGTATCATATCAGGTAAATGTGCTGGTCAAAATTTTCCACTAGGAATCATTTCTATAAGCAATATAACGCCAAAAATAACACGAAGAACCATGTGCTTTTAGTTGGTATGGTGAGGTGGTTAAAGGAATAGAATTCTTTTGGTATTGAAACCAATAAAAACGTGATGATAAAACTTTAAAAATTCTTCAATCTTGCACAGTAAAATTGCCTTGCCCTTTAATTGAGCTAATCAATCTAAAAAAAACCCACATTGTACATTGACTATTAGGGGGAAACTCTAAGCAAATATCACCTACTTTATAAAATAATACTGCTTTACAAGTGTTTTTAATTTAATTGAAATTTTAAAGTACAGATTACGCTTGCTGGAGTGCTAGCTTTGAGTGTGAATCAGAACAAAGCCCACATTACCAGACTTCACGAGCAACACTATCAACAAGTTTAGGCAATAATCTTTCAAAACAAAATTTGCAGGCAATAATAGTGGGCGGGCACACATACTTTTTATCTTTAAATTTAAAAAAAAAATTCAAATGGGTGCTTTGGTCAAACCTAGACCCTCTCTCTCAGACTCTGCGGTGGGCTGTCTGTTTGGCTTGATAGCAAAAGCAAAAGCAAAAGCCAACTCAGTAGATATCAGACTGTTTCAGAGTTCAGACTTTCATTCAAGTGTAAATAATGTCTGAGACAGTGGTGGGTGTGGGTCGTGTCAAACAAACCCCCTTAGCAGAGTGAAACAGGCCCCAGGTGTCTGAGTGTGAGAGAGAGAGAGAAGAGAAAGAAAAACAATGAACAAAATGGCGGCACATCTGATCAAATCAATCAGATTTAAAAAAAAAAAAACCAATGGGATAAAAAGAAAGAAAGAGTTTTGCAGCAAAAGGATGTACCATTTGTACATATATATAACATCAGTGTTTCAATCATCATAAAAGACTGATGACAAATGCCCCCTCCCCCCTATTCCCACTGAACCCCTTATTAATGCACCTTTGAATGCATGCAAGCTTCTTTTCAGTGTCACAGTGTATCTATCTTTCTATCTTCCCTTCCTCTACATATTTGCATTTCTGAATATATTTTTTTGCCTTAGTTTAGAATAATTTGAGAAAGAGAAAGAGAAAGAGAAAGAGAAAAAAATAGAGGACCTTGACGCCCTTTTCTGGCTTGACCCTCTCTCCTACAGCTGTTATCCCATAGATGCGCTTCATATCTACCCGTCCATCTGTGTCTGCATTGGCCAAGCCAAGTAGCCAACAAAAAAATGAGTCATAACCAATAAGCATAAAATAAAAAACCTCCATATTTCAAGTTTACAGATATTGCTTTAATTAACTAAGTAACCAATAAAAATCAATAAAGCTAGAAAAATGAAAGGAAAATGAAGATGGATTGATGGGATGTTAACCTGGTGACACCTCTGTAAATTGAAGTTCGCTGACCGAAAGTATCAGCGATCTTCTTTGAGCAATCTGAGTCAACCGAAACAATGGCCTTATTATTATTATCATTAGTATTGTTATTATTATTATTTTCGCAACTTTGATTAACCCCGAGTGACAAAGCACCGGCAGTCGGACAGTTGGTGAAACCCAACTCGGTACCAGTCGACTCAATGGAGTGACCAGGAAACTCAACAGCTGTCAACTGAGTCCGACCCATTGAGGCCGAGTCATCAACTTCGGATCCCGAGTTCGTCGAAAACGCTTGAAACCCAGTAATTGCCTTGAGATCTTGGTGCTCATTGAAGTAAGCAGAACCGCTGTGATCATAGATTTGGGTCAAAGATGAGTCTTGGGTTTCGGTTTGGCTATCTGAATATCGAACAATCGATGAGGAATCTCCAAGGAAGTCTTCAAGCTTCGGTGCTTGTTGGTGGAAGCTTGTGAGAATGGGAGATTCATCAGTCATGGCTGGAGGATGAGCTTCTTTGCATTGGTTCTCCTCTCCTTCCGTAAAGAACACTTGATGTTTTGGATTTGTCCAGCCTTCAAAATAATAAAAAAGTACATGCACATAAACGAGTCGATTCAGTATTTCTTTCTTTCTTCCAATCCATGAGTTTTTTCTTAGCTATCAAACTTAAACAGAAAAAAAAATGGGGTTATTTTTGTATATATCACTACAGTGAGCTTTTCAAGTCGGTTTAATTCAGTAACCAGCTGGAAAATTAGCTCAAACTTTAAACTACACCATATTTTGTAAAATTATTTCATTTTAACCGCCTACAAAGAAAGATGGGACTTAAAAAATCGTTGGGTTCTCCCATATTTTCTTGGCAACAGAAGTTTATGAAAAGAAGAAAAAACAAAGAGAACAGAAAGAAGAAAAAGGTTTACCATTAGCATAGAAGTTATCGATCAAGTAATGAGGAGAGGACACAGCAGCCGCAGAGGATCCTTCATATGACACAAACTGAGGCTCAGATGATGACCTCAACATCTCCATCGGAGATAGTGAAAATGAGAGCCAGTTACTCGCTGGAGCCATTTAATATTCTTATGTATATATACTATAACTCTATAACCTTCAATAACTTTTTCCTTTCTCTAAAAATGACACTAAAACCCAAAACTATTTCTTCAGGAAACAAACAAAAATTAGCTCAGAAACTTTTTAACCTCAAACCATACCAAAAAAAATAAAATAAAACCGATGATATTTTTACCTTAACCGTTACTTAAAACTGCTCCATTGAGAAAAACAACTACGATAATCACGAAGCTTAGAAAGAAGAACAATTTTTTAAAAAACTTAAAAGAGCTTAAATGCACGCAAACTCATCTGGGGTTTCTTTGAAGAAGCTAAGTTTTCGAATTTAAGAAAGAAAAAGCAAAAAGAGAAAACTGCTTGTTTTGTTTTGCTAAGCGAGAGAGGAAAGGAAAAGAGAAAGCGTTGGTATTGGGGTTTTAAAGGGAGAGAAAGAAGAGAGAGAGAGAGAAAGAGCGCTTTGAGCGGTTTCAGCTGCCAACCGGCGTAAAACCAGAGAGGCCACTTTCAAAGAGAGAGAAAGTTTTGTTTGAGAGTAAAAAAAAAAATTAAAGAGTTGAAAATAATAAGAAAATGGGGAAGAGGGGGCTGTGGAGGGTGACTTTTAGCTCTGCGCGGTGAAGAAAGACTGTCTGAAACAACGTCGCGAAAGATCCGGGCTGGTGGAAATTGAAGAGAATTTGCTAGGGTTCTTTTCGTTTTTTATATACATTATAATCTTTGCTATAACTTTTGTTTTAACAGTTTTACTCAAATGACCTTTGTTTATTTTTCTTCTCGATTTTACACACTTGTCCTACATGCAGCTTTCCAACCTTTTACTACCATTGGCTGTTTCGAAGTGGTCGGTTATGAATTGGATCCGGACAACCCGGTTTTTTGTTTCTCTCCGGATTCCTATCCATGTCACAAGCCCGGGTTTTGGATAACTTTCTTATATTATAACAAGTTTAAAATAAATAGTTTTAGTATATCTCACCCGGTAATTTTCTTTTGTCAAATTTACAATTAGTGTCTATATCCTATTAAAATAATAAATTTAGTTTTTATATAATAATTTATAAAAATTAAGTTTCTAAATTTTTTAAAATTAATAATCTTAATCCAATATGTTGAAAATTTTCTATTATCTATAATAATATGATATTTGTATGGATTGATATGACATTAAATTTGATGACATGATAATGATAATGTAATATTTCATGAATGATATAATAATAGTATTGATATAACGTGATTAGGCATTAATATAAACTTTATAACTGTAGACATGAAATTATTTAATATGGGCTAATGATTTTAAATAGGATTGAAAAAAAGAGAGATAAAAATATTAATAGCTTTCAATGATTTAGGGAAAGAATGCTTTGAGATACAAAAGAATTGAATTTTGGTGCTTTATAATTTAAAAATGTGAAAAATTTGTTGTGAAATAGATAAAAAAAAAAGTCACATTATCATATTTATTGCAACATCAATAAAAAAATTTCATATTAGTATAAATAATAAAAAAATTAATATCGTTAATAATTGAATTGATATTGTCAATTTTAAACAATGTAGAGCTCAATTTTTACAAATTATTGTAGAAGAACAAAATCTACCACTTTGATAGAGTATAATAACTAATTTCATAATTTAACCTTTCTTGTTTTGGTCGATTCGATTGATAAGGTGATATTTTGATATTCAAATTTATTATTTTTAAAATATTATTAATGATTTTTATAAACATTAATATTGGATACGATAATAGTATATTTTGTTTTAGTTTAAAAATAACATATTCTATATGGTGCCTTGATCTAGTTAGACAAAATTCCAAAATTATCTAAAATTATAGGAAGTAAAATGCACCTAATAGATAATGAATCTCAATTATGGCTTCTATGATTGGAGAAAATTGATTGAATGGTAATAATCACATCATACCTAAAACAAACAAGCAAACTCAAATTCTCTTCTAATCTAATATCAAATATAAGAAAATGTGACTAATTACAAAAAATAAACCCAATGCTTGTAATACCTAAATGAACAAAAAAAAAACCACAATTTATTTAAATATAAATTTTCAAACTATTGTTTAGTTGTAATTTGTAAAATACCAAAAAATAAAAACAAGTAGTGTTGTTTAATATAGAAGTTGTACTATCTGCGTTTTGATATGGCTGAAACGAAGTTGCATTTATTATTGGATCGGAAATATACCATATAGTACTCCTGGTGAAGTTGCATTAAATAAGTGTTGCCTGTTTGAATCTGTACCTGCAGTCTGAAATGTGAACAACTGAGTTCAATGCACTTTCACTATTTATCAGGTGATTTGTTTCTATTAGATGGAGGGAAAAAGAAAAAGAAAAGCAGTTTGTGTTTGCAAAAGTGAATTATAAAATTGTTATTTAACGTCAATATATATATATATATATAAATTTTATTTAAATTATATAATATAATAATTAAAATGATTAATTAAGTTTGAGAATTTTGACCTTAGGTTTTACTTTGAGAGGGAAATACAAATATGATATCAGTAACTTGATTCCTAACCAATTGTCTAACAGTTGGAACCCTTTGTATATATTTTTAGTTTGAAAAGAAGAAGCAGCAATTTGCAGAATTGCGACGACCCATGCTGCGGAGAAATTTGTTTATGTAATTGATCTAAAGCTTTTTGTCCACTCGGAAGCTTTTGATTGGAAAAGTTGTCTCTCGTGCCTCAGCGCGCCCAAAACTATGACCTTTGGCAAACTTTTTTACGTCCCCAATTGGCAAAGTAAACAAGAATATTAATGAAATACCCAGCAAGACGAAAAAGAAAAAAAGATTGAATATGTACAAAGAGAAAGAGAAAGAAGGGATCAAAGACAAAGTTAAACAGGGTTCATATAAAAAAAGCCGAAAAAAGAAAAGGAAAAGTAAATGGGAGGGAATAGAGACAGAAAACACACTAGAGTTACCTGAGATTCGGTCAAAGGAATAGTATAGGTAGGTAAAAAACAAATGTTTTCCCGGGGTTTTTTGGGTTTGGAGGAAACCAATGAAGTGCGAGACCCGAAAGCGAGAAAACCGGGAAACAATGAGCCCCGATCACCAGGGCTTCTGCTCAAGCTTTCTTTCCTTCCTTCCCTCACAGTGAAATCGAAGCAAATCCGGCAATTAAGGCAAGCGATTTTTGGCAGGAAATGCGTATAAAGATGAACCCCCATAACCCCAAGTTTTAATTATGTATTTTCGTGTCCCTGCAGGGAATAACCCTCGTCCATACTACTGCTTGTAGACCGGCAAAAATACTGCCTAAACTTGTAAATGGCTAGACTGTAATACCACTGATGCTTAAGTCTTCTCAGGCATTAAGTATTTTATCTTCATTTTTTTATACTATAAAATTGATGTATAGGAATGAGTAGCACTTCCCTTTTGACACTCGCAAGTATATGTTACCCTTGCTACTTGCACTTTGATCACATTGATGTGTAACATTTACATCATCCTCACATGGAGAATTGTATGAAAAGGAGAAAAATAAAACTTCTCCTCATAATATATATATATAGAGAGAGAGAGAGAGATGCGTTCTAGTTGAGTTGGTTTGAGTTGAATTGAAATTCTCAACTTCAAGTTTATCTTTTGGTACATACGAAAGAAATTCAAAAGCCAAGAAAATTTAAAGTTAATTTAAATCTTAATTTTCTCAAGGAAGGGCAACAATATAATCACTAAATCGAGCCTTTCAAATGTTTGAATATATTGTATCATTAATTTATAAGTTTTATATCACAATTTTACATTTTCAAGTAAAAAAAATACATATTAAAAATATATATTTTATTTATAAATTTAAAATATATATATTTTAATACAAGATCCATAATATTGACATTATGTGACAAATATTATGTTCATAATTAATCAAAAAATTTGATCCACCTCTTGAGTTGAATCATAAAAGTTGTACTCTTTCACTAATTTATTCATGCTTGATTTTAAAAATCACAACAGAAATATTTTCCTTGCACCCCATTCTACAATTCCTTTTTTTTTTTTAACCAAGTTATCTAACAAACTTGAATGTGGATTGCAACTACAATAATTGGTTTCCTTTGTAATTTCCTTCCTTTGTCAATCTGACAGGGTGTGGATAATTAATGTTGGGACTCTGAAACGATCTGAATCTCAATTGAAATTTTGGACTGATCATTCATTCGCAACAGTGAAACGAATATGCAGAGCAGATTGGAAGGGAAAGAAAGATGACTACATACTATTATTTTATTATACTTGTAGAGACACGTAGGGCAGAAGCATTTGCTGAAAACTTCGGTGGCCAGCAGGCCGTAGCAGCAGCAGCTACGCTACGCAAGCCAGCCGAAGTAGGTTCGTCTCCACGCCTTTTTTTTTCTCTTGTTTGGTTTTGGCCATGGGCCCCAGCTGATTTTGCATGGGACGTGGCCTCCTGTTGCACTTCTTTGATAGGGACACTTGGTTGTTTATGGATATCCTCTCTTTCTCTTCCTTTGATAATTTCTTCTACTTTTATTTACTCCTTTTAATCCAAATTTAAGTATATATCACAAAACATGAAAATTTTAATCCATTATTTGCATAGAAGAACAAGTTTAACCTAACCAATAAATTTTATGTAAAAATTTTATTTTTTTCATCTAAATAATTAATTAAAAGATATAGTTTGTGTAAATTAAACATCCAATTGAACATAAAATAATTAAACAATAAAATAAAAGATCTTGTTGACATGATAAGTAATTTTTTCTTTCTTTTTTTTTGGTTGACATGATAAGTAAAGTTACACATAATGGTTCAAAATGATCACAAACGTAATACCAAATAAACTAAGATTTACACTCAAATATCCCAATTACCGTAAGCTTACTTTCAATTGTAAAGGTTACCCGACTTTATAATTGTAACCATAATTGCAATATTAAATTAGGTGTGACTTACTTCCCCTATTGCAACCGATGTTGTAAATCTCTAGACTTTGAAATGGGTATATTCTTTTCTTTTAACCTGGCAATAACTTGACAAAAAAGATAAACCAAGACCATATTGAATATGATGAGAGAGTACCAGAAAGCATATGTAGGTGAAAAGATGAATTATTTTCAATAGGGAGACAACAGGAAAAGAGAAGTATGATTGAGTCACATCACATCCTTTTATCATGATCAGAATTTTATTATTTAAAAAAAAAACAATTAGTTTCATCGTCGGATTGATCTAATCATCAAACCATCCAATTGTTTTCGAATGGCTTTAGGCTTTGGGATCAAAATCTTATCTTTGGATTGCACCAAGTTGCATCTTTTGCTGACTTTTGCTCATGCATCCTTTAACGGCATGTGACATCAGACGTGGTAATGGCTAAACCCATACAAATGGAATGTATAAATACATATTTTAATATCAATTTTAATTATTTCTCTCCCTCGTATAAAAACATAGATTTTTATCTAAATAAACGTTAAAAAAATCCTCCTGTATATCGTCCACTTCAGCCATCAATTATTAGACACGTGGCATATACGTGGCAATCAATGATGCCTTTTTTTGGATAGTAACATGCTTCCATGATCTCCATCTTGGCATGACTCGATATGATTATTATCATCTTCTCCACACGTGCATGTGCATTTATATTGCTATAATAATAGTTACACAAGTTACAAGTTATGTATATTCCCATTATTAATCATAAATCATGTCTATGATTATTTACAACTGTTATCTAAAAATAATTAAATAATTATTATATATGCTATATCACAACACTCTTCAAACTATTTTCATGTATACATATAAAATGATTAGAGGTATATTCCAGTATCCAGTGTAACTTGTTTACACTCATTATTAGTAATTGGGATAAAACAATTTTAAAAGAAATGGATGAAATACGAGTGAATAAAAGAGGAATCAAACCTAATGTAATGTAATGAATCACTAAAAATGAAAAATAATATATATATATATTTATTCATATTTAGGTCTTAAATATTGATCTAGATGAATTCATAACATAAGTCATATAAAATTGAACACTAAAATAAAAATATCTCTTGATTGATACACTATTAAATATAATATGTAAATTTCTTTCAATACACATAATATTTTGAGCTACATAATTTCTATCCAAAATTTATTGATATACTTAAATTTTTAATCATTCAAGCGTCTTTAAAAATAATAAGATAAATTAATCAATGCATTTAAATTATAAATACATAAAAAAATGCATAGATGACATAGAGTTATGCGTATAGTATGAGTATCACAGCCATCTAATTTAAATTAGCCATGCATAATGCATGTGATTATCATTTGTGATGGTACGAGCTATTATATGTAAGATGGTCCTACAATATCATATGTAGTAGTACTTAGAAAAACTCAAATGATGATGATGAAGGGCTTAGATTCCATGGAAGGGATCCTAATCATCGTTCTTATCTTGGCTTCTTCTTTGGGAGGGTTTTTTTTTCCTATATTTTTTTCCCATGTTTCTAACCATGATATCGATACTAACTAAATCTTTATTCTATAAGGTCCAAAGACTGGTGTAATCACTACTTTTGACCTTTGACTGAAAAGCACGTGCGCAGCATCTTTTAATTCAAATATTTTTGTCGATGATTTCGGCGTCGCACGTGCATTCTCTGTGCCGACAATATTATCATAATCATGTCTTCAATGTTTTAACCTTGCTTTTTTTTTGTAAAATCCTATTAATAAATGTTCAAAATTTTTAATGGTAAGAAGAAGACAATCGAGCTGTAACTAAGCTGTAACGGTGGATCTACTTGAATTCACATTCCTTTTTTTTTTTCACTTTCCTTGTTAAGTATCCAAAGCAAGTTGGAACCATTTCACACAGCACATACGTTGATCTCAAGTTTTCATTGAATTTTAAATAAAAGTTTTTTTTACCATTGACCCTGCCTGTTGCATTGTATCAGGAATGTGTACCCTGTACATCAAACAGTTTGCATCTTAAGTTTGATTTTAATATTGATTATTATGCTGGGGTTAGACTTAGCTTTGTTGAATAGTTACACTAGTTTGATTTCAGATTTGAACGTTGAAACTTATAATACTTCTTTTAGGAGAATTGCATTAAATTTAAAACCAAATTTAGACTAAATTTAAATGTATCTAAATATTTAGTTTAATGGTTGATGCATAATTTATTTACAAACTCTTTTTTTTTTTAATTTCCAAAAGAATAAATAAAAATCTAGACTCCAACTTGAAATCCTCTCCAACTATTTGTTCTCTTTCCTCTTTTTCTTTCCAGAAATCCTCTCTTAACTATGGAAGACGGGAAAAAAAGAATGTAGCCATTTCCTGAACAGGGCCAGTTCATCTTAGAAACCTAACAAGGCTGAAATTGAATTGGTCGCTCAATATTAGCTTTAATTGCAATGCATCTTTCCAAAAGGTTGGCCCAGCTCTAAAATACTCATTCAAACGAGTTCGTTGGGCTTGCGTGAGAGTTCCCAAATTTAGGAACTATTGCAAAATGGTATGTGACTGTGGAGGTGCGGGGAATCGAACCCCGTGCCTCTCGCATGCGAAGCGAGCGCTCTACCATATGAGCTACACCCCCACGGGTTACTGAGGTTTTTTGTTATACTTATTAAATATGGTTGGATTGTATGTAAGATGTTTCTTCCTCCAAAAGTGTAAGGGATTTTCTGTTTGTGCGTGGGGTGCTTGCCGCCACCGTTGAAAATTTTAATTTTTTATTTGTATTTTTTTCAAAAATCAGTGGCCCTCATTTTTTTTTCAATATTGTCAAAATGAAACAAATGTTATAGGCTTATACTAATCAATCATTTATGAGAATATATCAATATTTTAAAGACAAATCCACTAATACCTAATAAGCACTAATTAAGTGGCTCATAAAAGTGTGACCTATAAATCTAAAAGGTCAAGACAATGATGACATAACCTAAGATAAGACAAACTATGTAATAAAAACTACCAAAAGTAAATTACATTTAATTGATAAAAGTTAAAAAAAAAAAACCGTTCAATTGCAACAAGTGAGAAGTCATTTTTAATTATGATCATCATAAAAAACAAGCTTAAGAATAAAATGGAATATGGTTTTCTTATTGATTGCATGGTTATTTATATTAAAAGAAAGACTATCAAAAAGTTTAATATAGACTCAATTATTGATGAATTTTTTGACATGAAAGAACATGGTGTTTAATTTTAATAAATTACAAAAAGTATGTTATATATATACTTTTTAACGTAAACTTTTTATATAAATGAATATGTTAATTTTTTTTAAAATTTTTACTCTCCAATAGTTTAATCTTAAATCTGTCCTTGTTTGTGCACATAGATGTCTATGGTTTTTATTATAATTTAATGAAAATTTTTATGATAAAAAGATTGATATAACTAAAGGAAAGCATGAAAACTACTCCAAAGAAACATAAAAGCAACCAAACAAAACAAAAATTAAAATACTAGTAGGAACAGAACAAACCCAGGATAAAGTATTTCATCGTCATCAATGAGCTAAATGCATTCATAAGTCATAACTTAGACCCTAAATTCTAACAGAGTCCTAATGGAAATTGCTTCCTTGGATATCATCTGCCATCGGTCGAAATATGGCAGCGTAATTAGGAAAATCGAGGCTTTGCCTTGTTCCCTGTTGTTCCATTCTTTTCAAATGAAACAAAGAAGACCTGACCAAGCAAGCCTAAAAAATATTCAAAAGTCAAAGATTGAAGGCAGAATGGGATGGAGAAAGGGTCAAGACAAAAAAATAGATCAAGCTCTGCATATTTGCATGCAAATGGCATTCTGTGGAGAAGAAATCCTCATTCAAAGCTTTGACAAGTAAGGAAAACCTATTTTCCATTTTGCATATGTATCTGGACATTATTCATAGGACATCAATTGCAACTGTAAACGATGCGTGAAAGGAAATTTAAAAACAGACTACGAAGTCAAGAAAGAAGAGGTAAAGTTCTACTGATAAAAAAATGTACAGGAGATATATCAAGATAGAGATCCTTTAATAAAAATTCTAAGGGAAAACAGAGGAAGATACAATATTTGATCAGATATTCTCCTCTAGAATCAGCTCAACCAAAATCAAACCTGTCCGAACCCTCTTGGACAAATCAATTATGCCTTTGAAGACAATTGTTAATTAGTTGGATTGCAAAATGAGGTATATCAATTTCTCACCCCTTTATAGTTCTCTTACCAACATACGTCTCAAACGTTTTTGGGTCTTGAACAAAGAAATGCCATTAACTTATAGTTATTGACCTCATACAGTGAATAATCCGGCTCTTTGTGATACACTGGGACATCTTAAAAAAATTGGTTAGCATATTTACATATTAATAACTTAATGATATTCTCTTACTCTTCATGTTAACTTAATGACAATTAATTAACCATTAGTCATAAAGATTTATTTAATTCAAAATAAACATATATCGATTTGATTGAATATAATAAAAAAATTAAGGGTTTATTTATATTTTTTAAAATAATTTAAAAAATTTAAAGTATTATGTTTTTCTTTTTATTGTTTTGAAGATATAGTATATGCTCTCATTCTTTCTTAGTCTATTTTAAGGCATGATAGTTAACGTCATTTTTTAGTTAAATAAGATGAATAGAAAGATACCGTTGAAAATAATAATTTAAGCTGTCTCTAATTCTTCAGTTGAGCACTTAATCTATCCTTAATTACTTATTATCATTATTTGTTTATGTTTTAAACAGAATAATAAATTTATTACATGTTATTAGTTCAAAAAGTAAGCAAAATATGTTAATTGCAATGTCTTAATCAAAATTTAGCAATGCTTGTCATTCATGACAGCAACCTGCTTCCAAAGTGTCAACCCAATTGACTGTTAATTGAAGATTGCACATGGTCGTTCACCAAAATCATCGCCCTGGCTGAAAATTAATCTGTCGGTTAGCCGAGGAGGAGGAAAGGATAACCTGGAATCAATTCTTTCATAAATCCTGCCTCTTTTCACAATTATGATTATTATTATGGACAATAATCTTTAACTATTTCCTTTAATGTTGTATCTAATTAAGTTAGATCAAACACTACACCATGGGAAATTTCAAAGTTCAAAAATCATATAATTGAAACAAAGAACAAAACAATCAAGAGGACCCAATGGGTAATTTTGCTTACAAATCCACAAAAGAAAGTCCAAACTCTTCGTCTTTGTCTTGAGAGACACCCAAGGCATAAGAGTCCCCGCCCGGTTCCTTTTCTTTTTTGACAACTTCCAAGTGATCCCAACAAACCTTTGACAAAAATGAAATTCAACTTTCCTCGTCTTTAATTTCCTTACCATGGATTTTTCACATTAACCCAGTTTATCAAGGTTTAGATATATGCTTACCTTAACAACCGATTTTAATTGCCTTGATTAAGTAATCAGGATCATTGGTTTTCCAAGCCCTGTTTCTTTGAGACCTGAGTCGTAAGAGCTTACCAATGGAAACTCAGACGGAGAAGGTCTATGTTGCAGTTGGAAACGATATACAAGATGGATTTAAGACCTTGGCTTGGACACTAAGAAGGTGGAATTCTCAAGCAATCTCCATAGTCCTCCTCCATGTTGCTTACAACATTTCCAAGGACTTTGTTTACACACCATGTAAGTTCAAACATTTTGGATTTCAATTCTCTTCCGTCATCTGATCAGAACTCATACACGTTTATATACATTTCATCTTCTGCATCAGTTGGAAAGCTTCCGGTAAGCGCGGTGAGTGAAGAGAAGCTGGAAGTCTTGAGGAAGTATGAGCAAGAGAAGACAGACAAGTTACTGTCCAAGTATATAGCTTTCTGTGGCAAGGTTTTGTTTATTTGCTTATTTGCTGTGGTGGTTGCTGAGATTAGTTTCACCCTGTTGCCATCAGTCTGACTATAATTAAATTTCATTTTGGTATAGGATTAGTTCTGCGCTAATGGTTTTTCCTACGTTTTTTCCATAGGTAAAAACTGAGATATTGAAAGTTGAGAAATATGATGAACCTATCCACAAGCTCATAGTAGATTTGATGTCAGGACTCAGAATTGGGAAGCTTGTCATGGGAATGACATTCATGAAATCCTCATCATGGTATGGGAAATTTCTAAAATTTGATTCAGGGAATGGATCTTTTTTTTTGCTTTTTGATGATTCACTCTAATTTCTTCCTCCATAGGAGATCAAGGAGTGCAATAAGTGGGTCATTCTATGTTCATCAGTACAAACCCCTTTTTTGCGAGCTTTACATTATCTGTGGGGGGAAATTGGTGGTCCTCAAGGGAAATATCGATGAAGGGTTCATGGAGGATGATCAAGGAATCATGGTTGCAAAAATAGGAGAAAAGCCAAGTCTTAGAAATTTGTTAGGAAAAATCTTCAGTGAAAATTCCTCTAGCAGACGGCAAAAATGTTCCTGTCCTCCGCCATCAAATCAGGATTCACCAAAGAACCAGTGGGAAGATAATGTGAAAGAGCTTGACAACTATTTCCAGCATTTATTGTCTTTAAATTTGGATGAGGAGAATGATCATCTGTTGCAAACTAATCCAGTGGAGCCAGACTCACAAGAAAACACAAATTCCAACATGGTGAGATCATTGTCACCTCACTGATATTTCTTCCAAAAATATATGTGGTCATAATAATGTTGCAGCAGTTGGGAAAAGTTTTGTTTATGCCTAACTGATCCTGTTTTGCCAACAATATGCTCATATCTTTTGACTCTAGTGGCATATGATAGTGATAGGATGTGATGATTCATCATTTTTGGTCTCTTAGGGATGTGGAGTACCAAAACCACTTTCAAGACTAGTCCTCCATCTTGTCTGGATTTGAATGTCCTGATATTACCTTCTACAATTATTGAGTTTTTGCCGGGTAAAAAAATTATTGAGTTTTCCATCATTCCATGCCATTCTCATTGCATCCAAGACAGTAGTTTTCTAACAATTATGTTAATATCTAATTATGCAAAGCTTTGTCCCAATGATTAGAATGCTGAAGAAAAAATGGAAACTCTGCAAAGTAAAATAGATGAAGCTCATGAGACTATTCAGTTGAAGAGGAAAGAAGCTAAGGCTAATGCTGAAAGACATGCAAAAGCTGAATGGGCTATAATCTTATGCAATACCCGGGTATTTTAAGCTCTTGAACCTTGTTTAATTAATTTCCTTTTCCTTTTTGTTGGGTGCCTTGAATTAATTCATTCATGTTGTTTTAGGCTGAGGAACTTGAAACTCAGATAAAAGAAGAGGTCACCAAGCGGTTGGAAATAAGAAGAATTTTGGACATTGAAAAAGAACAACTTCATGAAGTTATCAGAGATGTGGAAGAGAGCAAAAACAGGCTAAATTCACTCATGGAACTCCAAGCTGAGCTATCAAGCAAACTCCAGATATCAAGTATGGCAAGGGCACATGCCGAGGCTCAGCTAGAAAAGGCTGTAGTTACAAGAGCAGAGATGGTAAGGGAAATTGAGGAGTTGAGGCGACAAAGAGATGTTCTTCAACGTAGAATTGAGTTCTGTAGAGAAAAAGATGCACTCGGGATGGTTGCAAGGTTGACTGAATTAAGCTGCAGCTACAGAGAGTACACAGCTGAGGACATCAGGTTGGCGACTGATGGTTTTTCGGAGCGTTTGAGGTTGAAATCAGGAGGGGATTGGTTGAATGTATATCGAGGACGAATCAATCATTCAACAGTTGCAATCAAGACACTCGTTTCTGCTAATAGATTGTCTCAACAAGATTTTCAAGCTAAGGTAAGACTTACTTCTGGCTTTATTAATATTAGCCACTTAGTCCAATTTAAGTTTGGTTTTGACACTGCGTTTAGTTCAATGAAATATGAATTGTGTCTTGTTTGTAGGTGAGGCTTCTTAACGACATCCGACATCCGCATTTGGTCGCCATGATGGGTTTCTGCTCCGAGCTACAATGCATAATCTATGAATACATGCATAATGGTAGCTTGAGAGACATTTTATTTGCCTCCCAAAGAAACTGTAGGAAAACGAACAGAAACAGGGTCCTTGGGTGGCATGACCGGATCCGTATAGCCCACGAGGTTTGCTCTGGCTTGGCCTTCCTGCACTTGGCTGAGCCCAGGCCTATTGTTCATGGTCAACTCACCCCGTCCAACATCCTCCTGGACCGTAATCTTGTTGCAAAGATTAGTGGTTATGGCATGACTCAGCACCATGATCAGTATGATCTGAGATCAGATATTCGGGCTCTCGGGGTTTTATTGATGCACATGTTAACTGGGAGAAATTGGGCCGGGCTGATTGAAGATGACATGATGATCCAGGGGGCGGCCCTTGCTCGCGTTTTGGATGAGAAGGCAGGGAAATGGCCCTTGGATTTGGCAGTGGAGCTTGCAGGGATATCCATGAAATGCTTATCTGTTAGCCGTGGGCTCAACACAGATTTGCAGATTGCAACTGTGATGAAAGAGTTAGACGAGCTGAAAAAGAAAGCTGATGAGCTGGTGGCTAGAGGAGGACTTGAAGTGGTGAGCAAGGAAAATGTAGGCATAGAAGATTCAAGTGATGTACCAGGTGTTTTCCTCTGCCCCATATTCCAGGTTGGTCTCAATGTCAACATCTCGAAAAATTTCTATTCATTACCATGATGTTTAGTGATGTTTTGATATATTTGAGCTATGGTGGGTGAGTGCAGGAAGTGATGAAAAATCCACATGTGGCAGCTGATGGTTTTTCATACGAATTGGAAGCCATAGACGAATGGTTCAAGTTGGGGCATGATACATCTCCCATGACAAATTTGAGTCTTAAGCACAAATTCCTGACCCCAAATCACACCCTCCGTTGCCTCATACAAGAATGGCAGAATAAGGGATCAAATTTGCCTTGTTGATATAAAAACATTATTGTCTTTACTTTGCAGATTTGAAGATTTACATTCGGGTTTCCTCATTCGTTGTTGCTTTTGCCTATGACCAAGTAACAGTGCTAGCCAAAGCGTACATGTCATTGCAAGAAATGTTGTATATGCATGAGAGAGAGAGAGAGAGAGAGAGAGAGAGAGTCTNTACATGTCATTGCAAGAAATGTTGTATATGCATGAGAGAGAGAGAGAGAGAGAGAGAGAGAGAGCTGTTTGATATGTTTCTTGTATTGCAGCTCTTTGAAACATACACTTGAGATTTTTCGCTATCTTTGGTACCATTTCATGTCCTTGCTCTATATGAAAGGAAAAAGAAAAGGAATAGGTGGCTTATCATCAAATACACTACCTTCCCAACTTCAAATAAAAAATACATAAAGGAAAATATTTCATTAAAAGAATGTAAAGTATTTTTCAACTTGAACAATCAGTTACAAAGATGCTATTACTAATTCTATCCTAAGAATTTCGTGTTGCAAAAGAATTACTAATGTGTAATTGTAACTCTATCATTGACCCAAACCATCTCCAAGCTCTGTTATGCGCAACATTGAGGACGTGGCCTTTCAACAAGGAAACTTCAAGCCTTAACTTTTCTTGTCCTGAAAGAATCTTCAAGCTGAAGCACAAGCTATCTTCTGCTAAATATTATGCACGTAAACATCTTGAACTACAGGGTGAGGCAAATTTTCCAGGCAGGGAGTAATCTGCCTGCGAAGATGGATCCATTGACACATCTTCAGCACGAGACCAGATATACACCCCTCGTTCTTGCTGGCTGCCTGGCACAGTGTTGTCAAGAACAAATGCTACCAAGAGCGTAACCACCATGCTCATGGACATGAGTGCATTTATTGTAAAATCAAGCTGACACGCATTAATAAAACATAATGTTAGTCAACTCTTTCATACAATAAGGAAAAGGAAAAAGAACGAAATAGATCACAAAATCATATATTACAGGATAAGTGTGTATGCATCTACATTGCAGTAGCTTAGACACTAGAGCGGTGGCATCCCACGTGATTCAAAAACATATGTACATCTTGAACTTACTTGTTTATTACCAGTGCGGACTGGTCCATCTGATGCAGCTGCATATGGAACAAAATAACTCGGCAGTATCAAGCTCGACTCAGGTTGGTACTGTTGGAAATAGGCAGGAATGGATAAACCAAGAAACAAGGACACCCCAACTATGGTTATATTCCTAAAACTTGTGGTTTGAGTATATTGCAACGTTGAGAGGCCTAAAGCCACAACAAGGGCCCACATAAAGCACAAGATGGAAGCAGCCAGAGACAAAGGTATTGAAGCAAGAATTGCTCCCACTTTTGCTGTCAACCATAAGTCAAGAAATCAACATAATATCTACTTCATTGTATGAACAACAAATAAGATAAATTACCTAGCAAAACATATTGAATGCATATCTAACCAATGGATACTGCATCCAAGACTTCAAAGAGGTATCAACCTGTAATATTGGTTTGGAGGAAATCTAATTGATTTAATCTAGCCAATGCTTCTTTTTTTCTGGAATGCATCATTTAGATTAGATATACAGCTAGTAGTACAGATTTATTTCACCAAAACCATATTCATATGCATTGAATAGCATTCTATCATCTATCGGCCATGCACAAAGAAGCTTTTTCCAACGAAGGATGAATTCTGACTTTACCTACAAAAGAGAAAAGGATCAAAAAAAGTGCTCCAAACACCACAGCTCTTCGGCTTGCCATCTTTGTTATGTTGATCGTATGTGTATTTTCTGTCAAAGTTGTTGAGCCAGTACCAGAACCCCAAAGTCCAGCCAGCATGCTACAGAAACCTTCCAATGCAATGCCTCTGCTGACTACTGCTGGAGTTGGAGGCTTTGAGCTGACCAGCAAAGATGCAGAGTGATACGTTCCAACCTGCTTAGACATTGTATCATGAGCAGCGGTGTCAGGGCTATTACATAAACTTTTTTCTTAATCAGTGGCATCCAAACAAGTTTGACATCAAATCAGATTGGCTGTGCAATTTTCTTGATCTCATTTCTTTTTCTACACCTAGCTATTAGCATTTCATAAACAGAATTATACAAGAAAGATGTGGAGGGTAAAGTTTTCCAAAATAAATTACTTCCATTATGCAGTTCATTTGATACTGATATTTTGGTGCATCTGTATCATAAACTACTAACCGAATCCACTGATGCAACTAGTGACACAATGATCATGATCAGAGACGTCCTAAAATGGAAGATAGGGACACCCCACTGTAAAGGGTAGGGAATTCTGACCCATGCGGCATTTCTCCATGCATTTGAAACATCAGTTCTGCAATGCTTCATGGTATATGCATGTTTTTTACATTCATCAACTAAAATGTTTGAACTGGGAATGTCAGGGCTGCAGCCTTTGTAATCATAAGCTCCTCCAGTTGTCAGAAAGAATGCATATATCCATGTAATCATAACACTGAGGGGAACCTGTGGTGATAAAAAAATGAAATCATGATCAATTATCAATACCCTTACCAAAAACAAAGAACCTCCTGATTACCCTCAGACTGAAAGTCAGAATTCAAGGGAAACGAGGTAAAATTTTGGAATACTTATTATTTTAATTCTACTTCTACTGTGATAGGGGTAAGAGGGGTCTTTCTTCAGGAAGCATTGCTTATCAGCTTTTCACCGGTGAAACATTCAGCTTCAGGTCATAGCTTATGGAAGAAAAATAAATGAATCATAGAATAAGGTCTAGTGCAAGAAGAAGAAAGATCATTCACATGGTACTTTCAATTGTTTTTCTCCAAGGACAATGGGACCTTAATCATTCTTATGAGGAACATTTGAACTCAAGCATCTAGGACAAATACTATTCATATCCTGTTTCCTCCAAAGATGGTTCTGTTAGATATAATGTAATATCAGGTGCACTATTTAAGAGGTGGTATGAGAAGAAAACTTCAAGAATAGTTAAAGCTGATGTCATGATGGAATGGTGCTGATATACCATAGATAGATGCAATATATTCATAAAGTGCAATGCCTGATAGTAAAATAAAAATCAGTTTTTTAAGGAAATGAATTTAGATAGACTTGTGAGGCATTTAAAGAAGAAAGAAAAAACAAACGATTCCTTTGACCACACAGAATAACTAGAACAAAACACCATCACTGATAACAAGAGGTAATACAACTTTCAAAAAAAAAAAAAAACAAGAGGTAATACACAAATTGATATTTAAGGATATAAAAACACAAGCAGTGATAACAGAAGCAACAATTAATCTTGGTGTCGCCCAAAGTTAAGGAATTCATCTTTAAGGAAGTAAAATTGTTAAGGTGCATAATAAATGGTTAAATATTAACTCATTACCCCCAAAGGAAGAACTGAAGGAGGGGTAGTTTGTGGGTAACACTAGACATTGAGAAAAAATTCTTTTGAAATAAAGTTTAGAAAGAATAAACAAGTTGAAAGGTGAGAGTACATACTGCATATATTCGGAAGAACCGATGCCCAAAAATGGATATTCCTCGAAGATACTGGAAAAAAGCACACAAAAGTGAGCAAGTGTTTGAACACATACATCCTTAAAAAGAATACTAAAGATATTATCAAATATATTGTTATACTCTTAACTACTCAATATTCAACTTGTTTTGCTCAGGAAATCACTCACCAGGGTACATATAAGAACTAACAATATCAAGGGAACACTGACTTCCACACAGCTACCAGCTCGTGGAAAACCATAACTAAAGAATGCTAAACCCACAGCAGCAACAGTTGGTGCAACCACAACTGGGTTAATCAATCTGCAAAATGAGAATACATAAAAAAGAAACAGTTAAGTCCATAGATGATTCCAATTTATATCATTTTACTAAATGGTGTGCAGACTTTTGGCATGGTAATTGTAATTATCATTCATTTTTAAGAACCAAGATCTCTCCCTGGCCATATAAGATTGTAGAGAACATCGGAAGAGAAGAGCTTATCAAGCATTAAATTCCTTTTAATTTACCACAGCATTGTACAGTGAGAATGAATGATAACAATTCCAGATAAATGGTATGATAAGCAGGACATAGAAGTAGTATAACTAATACCTGTTTTTGCTGAAGAAATAATATCTAAGAACAAGCAATCTGATAGAATTACCTCAGTAAAAGAGACATCAAACCACTGAATCCCAAGATACTTTGGAATACTGAACCAATAATAATAGCTCCTTGGAGCTCTCTCATTATGTGCCTGAATTTCTACAGTAAAACAAACATGCATTATGGAAACTGGAGTCAGATTGTATTGCAAGAAATACATAGTTTAATGTTTGCAAGCCATGAAATAAAAATGCCCTTAATTCTCCTGACAAATAGGGGCAAAAATTGGATGAAAACAAAGAGTCATTACATTCATATATTTGACCGGAATTTAGAGCATCAAAGCCATTTATGATGAGGTTAAATATATATATATATATATATATATATAACAGACAGCAGAAGGGTATTACACTTATTTTCTTTTACTTAACTTACATGTTCTGTGAGATTTCGATAATCCCGAGCATTGATGATAACTAGTGCTGGTGCCAGATATATGAATGAGCTTCCTTGAACTAATGGAAGCCGGGTACCAAAGTAGGAGTGCAGTATTGTAGTAATGCCAGAAACTAGCAGCATTGTAGAAATCACAGTGGCAGTATCTTTCTGCAGCGCATATGCAGAAATATCAATTCATTCATATTCAAATTGTGTTAGATGTTGCTTTTCAAAAAAAAAAAAGTTGTGCTAGATGTCAAGCAATCAATACTTCTATGGAAAAAGAAGCTTACATCTGTTCCACCCATAGCTGGTACCATTACCAATGGGATGAATATAAGTGAACCTGCCAATGATAAAAAGTGCTGCAGGCCGTAATATATAAGTGCTCCTGCAGTTAAAGTTAGTCAGATGAGAATCAGGAGTAGGTACTAATTTCTTTCTACTTATCCAAGACATATGAAAGGATTCAGTTGCAACTAAAAGAGTCAAGAACCCTGTAATTGTGGAAGTGATTCATGATTTTGGTTTTGCATTTTGTAGGCTCAGGAAAATCCATGATATTATCTCCTTCCAATTGTTTAAAGCATCAAATATCTCCGTGATATAAATATGAACCATGTTGGAAGGAAACTTCATATAAATATTTGTCAAAATTCAAAGCTCAAAATGCATATTGTAACTCCAACAGTACTTTCAGAAATAATAAGGGTTATCCAAGTCAGTACCTAAAGCCTAAAAAAATAGAACCTGACTATCCTCAGAAAGGAGAAGTTTCCTACAGAAAGCACAAAAATCATCCAACTTTGTTTCTATGAACTTCTCATTTGTGCAGGCCTGCTTGTAACTGCCGTTTCAAACTTTCACTACCCTTTTCTACGCTATTGATCAATACATCAACTCCAGCTTCTGGCTATTGGAAAAACTCAATAATATAATTACATAGTAACATCTTCATAGCTCAATAATGTAATGTAAATAACTGCCTCCTTCAACTCTAAACTGACGATCCTCGATGCAACCAGTACTAAGAAAACAGTAATCATCAACAATGAAGAAAAAAAATAAAGAATATTATGTATATATAAGGCGGAAACAAACTAACCAAAGCCAGGATTATCTCTCAACCCAACCTTCATCCCCGGATGATGACCACTCCACCCTCCATGACCCTGCTGTTCACCTCCTGGATACATCCCAACTTCCACATCCCTTTCACCCTTTCCCTCCCCATGCTTCTGTTCACTGATAACTGGTGTAACACCTGGCACTCCATTCCCATTCCCATTTTCCACCACATGCAAATTCCCATTCCCAATGCCCTTCGCATTTCCATTCAACCCAGCTTCCCTTTCGTCAACTTTGTCGCCCAAAGCATTCCCATTCTCATCTGGAACTGCCCTCCTTCCCTGCCCGGAACCAGAACCGGATCGAGACCCCGAGTCCGCTTCAATTTCAATCCCTCTATTGGGTTTAGTCCGGCCCAAAACCGGGTCAATCTCGATTTTTGGAGATGAGCCACCTGCTCTTTGATCACGGCCACCTCTTTCCGCATGAAACCCAGTGGAACTAGCAGTGCCGGTTTCTCCAGATAAGTGAGAGACAAAACCTGTTCTTTTAGCCCAAGATCTTAGCTCTCTTGGGTTATGATCTCTTTTAGGCACAAAGGGTTCGATCTTTGGTAACATTGAACCAAGCTTGTTACCTCTCCCTCTTGAAGGCTCTGCTTTTTCCAGTGAATTGCTTGACCTAGTTTCCATTTCAGCTTTTTCTCAAATGGGTACAAAATCGATTCCAGGAAAGAAAGAAAGACTGATATAAAAACACCTCAAAGAACTACTAAGAGTAATTCAACAACCAAAAAGAAGAAAAAAAAGGGGGGGAAATGTAGAAGCTAAGTAAAGGTAGATTGGTGAAGGCAAAGGTGAGAATTTGAGAAGAAATTATTTGGCCTTTTTTGTTTTGTTGTGTAAGTAATGGAAGGTGGGAAATGTCAGTGTGAGAGTGAGCTTTGAGAGGCATCTTTCTCTCTCTTTTATTTTTCTTTTTCTTCTTCTTTCATCTTCATTTCATTAGTCATTACCGCTCGCCTGTTGCCATCAGTTGTTATTTTCAGTATTTGTTCAGAAAATGACGAAGTTGCCACTATAACGGCAAAACCAACAGCCACTTGGATACGGTCGTCTCTTGTCGTTTTTTTTTTTTCTTTCTTTTTTTGATAGAAAAATTCGGGACAAGTAGATTTCCCTAACCTCAGTCCAAAGAGTATAATGAATAAATTTCTCACTCTACGAGAGATGGATTATCGATCCTTTTGAGTATAAAATCCAACAAAAGTATTAAAATGCAGATAATTCTAATATCCGAATACTCATAAAAAAATATAAGTAATATCTAAAAAAATTATAAATTTTTTAAATAATTTTTTATTTTTTAGATCAAGTTTTTATATTTTATTTTAAACCAAATAAATTTTTATAAATAAAAATTAATTAATTGTTATTAATTAAAATATTATTTATTATTTTATATTATATAATATATTAATATATTATAATATATGATAATATATTTTATGATATATCTTAAAACATTTTTCACCGTCTATATCAACATCATATAAGACAGATGGATATAAAATGACAATTGATTAATGATAATTATTTAACCGTTAATCACATAAACTTATTTAACTTGAAATAAAACTATTAGATATTGATTAAAAATAAGAATTTATTTAAATTTTTTTAATAGTTTAAGAAAATTTTTATATGAATTATATTTAAATTAAATAAATATTTTAAAATATAAATTATTTTGTTGACATTCTGGATGTGAAGTGGAGACTTTCTTAGATTTCAGGTTTTGTAAAAAGTGAGCTTTTTGATTAGCAAATGGGGTATGATGATAATAGGGTGGAAAAACAAGACTATGGGTCCCAAATTATATTTAATTAGATAAAAGACTCTTCTCCAAGTCAGGATCATTTTGTCATACTTGTATGGACATTTTAGCTCAATAAGGTGTTTAACTTTTAATTAACTAATATTATAACATGATTTTCCAAGGTGGGGCTTGGAACACAATTATTTAGCTTGAGACTTTTTTCAGAGGAAGAGATAAGATTAATGGTGAGAATAGGATGTTTTATTGCATGCTTTAAAGTTTGGGAATAGGTGGAAGATCAAGGGCAGGCGGCTTTCAATAATATTAAGGAGGTGGGTCACCATTAATAGGATTGAAAATCACACAATGGACTGGACTGGAGGTTAGCATGTTGAAACTCATGTGAGCTAAGCCATTGTTTTTGATTCTGACTACTAGCAATAGCACCATGCAAACTCCACAAACCCCAACTAAAAGAACAGAGGTAATGCAGAAAAATCAGTGTCAAATAATTTTACACTGATTTTTTTTTTATTAAATGACATTAAAAAGAAATGGGAAGTTTTATTCGTTGCATACATCAAAATGTTAAATTTTCCTTCCTTTGAAACCTTTCATGAACAGGAGCAGATTGAAAATGTAGGGATAAACCAAAAGATTGAGCTTCTATTTCAATGGATTGATCAATGCAGACATAGATAACGTTGAAAAGAAAACAAGATTATTTCTTTGGCTTCATGATTACGACACCACTACTGACTTTGTTTGCCTTCAACATGATGGCTGAAAGAATAGATGATGTGCTTGAGATCAAAGGCTTTGAAATAAGTAGCAGCAGTAACATTGTACAATGTATCGTACACTACTTAGGAAAAAGAAACCTTTTTAAAATAGCCAATGGGAAAGCTTTTTAACCAAAGATGATAAAACCGAACAAAGCAAACACGTGCATCCACCTCATTCCTTCTTTCCTCCCAACAAAGTCAGACGCATCCCCAAAACATATCTCTGCGTAAAAGTTTCCCATTGACATCTTGGTTTTCAACTTAACATTTCTCAGATATCTTGGCTGCCATGTTATCACTACTTTATAAGGCAACCGCTAGCAATCTTGGTTCAGTTCTCTATTCAGAGTAGAAAACCACCAAGGCATTGCAAATTACCTGGGGCCACGGCTCTCCAGTCATTTCTGTGATAATACAAAACACATATTGATGCAGAGTGAAATGAGAGATACCAGTATGTCAATTGCAGGTTAACAAAATGTCAATCTGAAACTGAAACCAGAAAATATTGGGTGAATTATTGGTTAGTGATCAAATTTTGCTAGCTCCACTATTATATCAGAAATCATTAGACCTTGACAACATTCACATTGGCTGAAAACTACAGAGAGAATCCTTAAAGCAATGGAAAGATTCAACCAATGAAACATCAACAGTGGCGTATTGCTTACGACTATGGTAGCTCTCACTCATAGACGTTGAATCATGACACTTAACCGGTAAATGCTCAAAGATTGACATCGCAAATAAGCATGCTTGGAGCACTTTCCTTTTCCATTGTGACATTATACAGTCCAATCATTTTCATTGCAATCAACACACACTAGAGGGAGTACTTCCAAGTTCCAAGTCCAACACAAGTCCTCACAGGTAAACATATATAATTTGCTCATCCTTGCTTAGGATCATTGCCTCTCATAGAATACCTGGATTTCTATTCTCTTCTTAGGATATGATTTGAACTGGCATTCTAGCACCACAATAAGCTAGCCATTTCTAAAAGTTTAATACCATCTGAGGTGGAAGACTCAAAGACTTGAAGAATGCCCTACAAACTAGCAAGTCCTACAAATCTAAGTTCTCAAAATCTATCTTCTATGTTCACTTTTCACAACACTCCCATATTCAATCAAAAGGCTTCTTCCTTGACATATAGCAAATAACAAAAGTTACCATCAAGAAAGGAAGTTAGTAAGCTAGAAACATCTATCCATCATATATCATATATGAGAGAATTAGGTCCACAGGTTATAGGATTGATGCAGATAACTTCTTTCAAATTGTTTCGGGAGATACTTGTTCATATTACATCTATATAAAACATAATCCTAGCATTTACATCCAACAAGCAACCTTCCCATCCTCTCTATCTATTCTTTCTTTGTGCCTCTGAAAAGCATACCATCTCAGGGGAATTGGTTCATTCACATTCGGTCAACTAATACTCAGCTGTTCATGTTTCAGCATCCTAACTTAAATCTTTAAAGACAACCCTTAGAAATAATCTATGGGCATGATTCCATCCACTAATAAGTTGAAACAGGCCAACAAAAACCCTGCCCCCTTGCCACTCTCTCTTTTTCTCTTTTTCCTTCTCCTTTTGCTAATAGCATAAGCGTTCAAACTTAAATCCATAATCAAATACAATGTAAGCAGGACAGATGATCACAGCAATTAAAGCCATTACTAAAATCAGATAATATGATTTAGCCTCTAATGCCTAAAACTTCCACCTCAACATAAGGCTTCTCTAATCAATTTCAAGTTTTCAACTAGCCGATAAAATAAGATTAAAAAAAAAAACATAAACCAATATACAAAACTCACTCACGTAAGCAACTCCAAAGAGTTTCCAAATTTACTAATTTTATAGTAAACCCTCCATTTAAACAAAAACAACGAAACATCTAATGAAACAATTTAACGCAAAAATTAGTGATTCACTCGATTTCCATGACTTCCAACTAATTTTAAACTCCACAAACCCTAACAAGAAGAAACAGAAATATTTTACATTTTCGAATCATTTAAAAAGTAATTCTTTCTATCTATCAAACATAAAAAACACACAAAAAATTTCCAAAAGGAAATATTGACAAGAGATACTTTTTGTTAAAATCACCGAGGGTAAAACGTTTTTTCATTTAGCAGGAAGCGAAGAGAAGATGCGTGCAACGTATTCTTGTTGCTCGCGAAACCGTTGTTTGAGGTAACACTCGAGGATCTCCATGACGGAAACGAATCGCTTCATTTCTTCGAGTCGTCGGGTGAGTTCGGCCTCTCGAGCCCTGGCTCGTTCGAGTCGAGCTTCCGTCTCGGCGAGCCGGACTCGGAGATTATCCACCACCAACGCGTTGTCATTTCGAGACGGGGGGTCTAAATGGTGGTTCGGTGAGAGAGATCGCTGATGACCGTAACACATTTTTTGACAGAGAAAATAAACAGTTTCGGTTTTTTCCGTAGAATCGAAAACGTTTCGAAGGATCGAAGAATGGACAAAGAGATTGATTTTGTTGCAGAGCAGTCGCCTATCGGCCAGAGAGGACGTTTGGTTTGGGATTAACGGTTGCTGTCTGCTGGTTGATCTGGGCCGTTGGATGTGATTACTAATTTCCCAGAGATGATTTGATGGGAAGGGTTGACCAACCCAAGATCATTCCACTATTCAGTTCTTCCAACCCAACCCAAGATATGATATGGGCCCGCTGTCAACAGGCATCATAAGGGCTTAAAAAAAATGATATTGTCCCAAAAAAGCACAAACAATTGTAGCAACTTTAATTATTCTTTTTTACATCTTTGTTATTATTACTATTTGATGCTATTTAAAATATTTTTACTACTTTTTTTTTCTTGTTAATTTTTTGTTTATTATGAAAAAATTGTGTATATTATCAATATACTCCTAGTCTATACTTTTTGCATGTTTGACAAGTGTAAATAATGTAAAACAATTACGACAAACAAAATAAAAGTAAAATCTTTGAATAATTTATTATTTGTTACTCAAAAAGAATAAAAAATTTGATATTACATTTCTTAAAATCATTGATAATTTGTTTTCATTCGTTAAGTTATTATTTTAGTTACAATATATATATGTATATCTTTTGTCCCTTTTTATAAAAGACAATAACAAATTTTTTTTATTAGAAAGTGTGGCGTCGTTAAAATGTCTTCATGAAACGGTTACTTTACAATAATAAAATATATTTTTTATTCAAATTATGCAACGTAATCATATTAACTATTTATTACATAATAAATATGCATAATTTAAATGAAAACAGATATAAATTGAGTGAAATAACATATTGGTAAAATCTTTTCTCTTAAATAACCTTAACTACGTTCTATATAACATTTTTATATTTGGCAAGGTGATTAGGATTAATTTATAGTATTATTATGTTGTATGATTGTTGCTATCTTTTTTGATGGCTTTCGGTTGGTGTAAACAACAAAATTCAGTAAGCTAATGATACTTACGTGCAAAATGTGAGACAGACTCACATAAAAAGCTTAAATTATATCTGTTATTCAAGGATTAAACAAATGATGATTCCTTCCTTTTAAGTAGCAAATAAAAATAAAAGTGGTCTCCATTTTAGCTTTGCAATCATATCTTCTTATTGTTTTATAATGCATTCAAATGTCTAATTTAGTGCTTAAAACTAAAAAAAAAATGCATTTTTATCAAATAAATAATTAAAATAGATTAAAGAAAATCGTAAGTCGTAATTTCGTAAGGANTAAGGTTGTTGATTTTTTTTTTTTTATATAGTTATAAGGAAAGGAAAAATGAATTAGATTTCGTGTATTTTTGTTTTAAGGTAAAGGATCCAAGACAATAGAATCGAATTTTATCTGTTTATTACTAAGTTGGATTTTTGAATAAGGGAAATATGCATAAACCTAATTTATTCTCAAATTACGTCATTAAAATCCACAAGAATTTGGTCAATTTCATATTCCAAGGGGTTTTCTATTTTTTATTTTAACGAAAAAACCTGAAAACTTGGCCTTAGCCCGCGTAGTATGTATGCATCTCACGCGGACTGCGCTCAACATACTTCAGGAGCATTCAGGACGAACAACTTAGCCAGTACAACCACCGTCCATGGAGACGCCTCCGCCTCCTTACCTAGACCCAAACCACCTCAATCCCTTCTCTCAAGCCTCCTCTCGCCTCCCAGAAGACACCGTATTTTACTCCATCTACCCAGACAATTCCCTTTCCCAAGACTCCCTTCAATCCCTCCACCTCCAAATCCTCAACTCCATTTCCCCTTTCACTTCCTCGTACGTTTGGCAGCATGAACCCTTCACTCTCACCATTTCCTTCCACCCTTTCCCTCACCTCCACGGCCACGTCCGTTACGGTGACAACCTAAACGACGAATGGTTCACCGTTTTCCTCCTCTTCCAAATTTCCCTCTCTTTCCCTTCCCTTTCCATCCATGTCCACGACTCCGACGGCGAGTTCCTCTTAATCGAATCCGCTTTCCACCTCCCCCGTTGGCTTAACCCCGAAAACTCTCAAAACCGCGCGTTTATCCGACGCGGCAAATTCCATATCATCCCCAAACGCTCCCTCCCTAATCCAACCCTGACCGAATCCCTGAACTTTCTAATAGAAAATGAACAACTTGCTCGGGCGCCAGATTCCGTTCAATCCGTCATTCGTAATTGCATCGAGGATTACCCGGAGAAAGCGAAATTGAACAGTCATACGGTCCGGGTTCGGGTTCCGGTATCGGTTGCGCACGTGTTGAGACACGCGCCGTCGTTGATTTCTGTAGCGGTCGAAGGGTTTTACGACCGGGATATTGATTCAATGAAACACGCGGCGAAGATGGAACGGTTTTTAAAGGGAGGGAAAGAAGTAGAGATGGTTACCGTGGCAGTTGAGATGTCGAGGGCAATGTACGCGCAGTTAATGCAGCAAAACTTTCACGCGCCGAAGTGTTATCCGATGCCGAATAAGGGTGACGTGGAGGCGGAGCTGGGGATGAAGATAGCGTGTGGGTTTGAAATGATGTATGAAGAAAAGAGGAAAGAAGGGGAAGAAGGGAAAGGGAGTGGCTGGAAAAAGTATAAGGAGAGTTTGGAGAAGAGTGGGTATTTTAAAGGGTTAATTCCTGGGTCTACAGAGTATAAGAGGTTGATGGAGAATGCTGAGGAGTATTATCGGAATAGTTCTTTGTTTTCTAAGACCAGGTATTTCTCTAGTTTCTTACCTGAATGTTTTATTAGCTCTTTAATTTAAGTTTTGCTTGATTGTTACTTGTCACTGTTTAGGTTTAGTTTGGTTGTTAATTTATTAGTATTTCCAAAGGCTAAAAGTTAAAATCTAATATTGATATAAAAGCAAATATTAACAATTTAAAAAAAAAGGGAAAATAAAGATTTGTTTTTCTTTAATAACAAAATGCATGATATTACTTTTATATGAAAAGATTATGTTAGAATTTATGTTGCATTTCAGTCAGTTGTTCATTTTTAATCACTTTCTATGTTCTCTTTTCTTTTTACTTTTAATTTTTGCTTTATAGGAGTAACTTTTTAGCTCAGTTGGGAGGATGGGTTTTTAAAAATCAGTTGTTCGGATGTTTTTGATGGCTTAAGAGAACCTTTGCTTAGCAAACTTGGATAGCACTCTCTTGGATATCCTGCTTGTCTTGTGGAGACAGTGTAGTTGTATGTGGAAAAAAAACCCATGTCTACTTAAATATATTAATATTATAGAGACATTTAAACAATTTATGAACATGGTCTGGATAAATACGTATTTGCATTTGTTGGGAGGTCAGAGTTAGCATTTTCTCTCAAAAGCCTCATTTTTCTTATCGCTGTTATAGTTGTATGACTGAGAATGTGGTGATTGTTGCAGTGAAATGTTGAATGCTCCTGTGAGACAAATAGATGAGATTCTTTCTTTAACCTATTCAGCTGATGATTTCAAGAATCATGACATTCCACCTTCGGATGACGATTCTTGGCTTTACAGTGGAGAGGATGAGTTGAACTCTGTTCTCCAGGATAGACAAAAGGAGATGGAACTTTACGAGGTTAATCGTAAAAAGAAGAAGAAGTCCAAAGAGCATCAGGATACTGGTCCATCCTCCAGCTCAAAGGCTGAAGGTTTTGATCTTAGTGATATTGTGAAAACCATGCAGGGGTTTATCCATAAGATGTCAAGCTATGAGGGAGCTGAGGTTCCTGAAGACAGGTTGGTGGACCTTTTAATCAAAGCTTATTCTGCTATGAAATTTGTCGCTGATTTGCTCGTTGATATTGTGATGTGTTAATAATCCAGTCATAAGGGATTTTCAATTTTAAATTCATGTGCCCAACTTTTCAGTTAAAACATTGCATAGTTCACTTTTCCTTCTGATATTTTCACCTCCCTTTGCAGGGATCCTAAGGAAGTGGAACTTGATGTGGAGCGCTTTATTAAGGACATGGAATCAGTAATAAAAAATCAAGGTGGAGAAGATGTGGCTAGCGATGTGGATGATGATGAAGGTTCCTCAGACATGGATTTTGGTAAGTTCTTCATCACTGACAATTTACACTTATAGGACCACCTAGTTGCAATCTATTTTTAGCAGACAGAGGTAGCCTGTTTGAGAAATAGATACAACCCTTTTTTTTTTATAACCCAAGAAATAGATGCAACCTTAACCATATATCCCGCACAGAAAAACTATCATCTCTAGTGCAAACAGGATACACTGCATGTTTGCTCTCTTCATGACCTTTATGCAAGAGTTTAATTGCCCAGAAGTTGCTTGAATGATGGTAGTCATCTATATTTCTCTGATATGGATATATATTCATTTTTTTGACCTGAAACTTGTATGGATAATTCACTTTCTCTCTTCCCAGCCCTTATTCTCAATATATTTCTGGAATCTATATGATTTAAATATCTGAGAAACACTGCTTTACCTGTTACTAGGATATATTGTTCAATGAATGAAATCTGGCTCCTTTATATATGCTCCTTTTTTTTGTCTTTTTGAATTGTCATAGTAAAGTTAAAAGGCAGTTTGGGTGATTTGTGCTATGCAAGGTGGCTTATCTTTTGATGTTCTGACATTTTAAAGCAAATTTATGTCATACTTTAACGCCCTCAAACTCAATCCTTTCATCCTCTTCCCTAAAAGGTACACTGACAAAAAAAAAGGCTGCCCCTTTTCTTTGTTGATGAGGTTTTGGTTATTGATCATGAAGCTGCCCCTTTTCTTTGCTGATGAGGTTTTGGTCATTGATCATGAAGCTGCCCCTTTTCTCTACTTTATAAACACTACTATATTAATCAGGGACATTAGCATATGATCAAGGAATAACATATCTTCTCTGTAAATGTTGTGGGGGCTGATACAGATTAAACAAATTTATTAATGAAATCTGCAGATGAGTCTGAGGATGGAAGTGACTTATCTGATCATAATGCGGATGGAGAGGATTCCTTCATGCATTCCTATTCTGATGCTATGAATTACGAACTGAAGAATTCTACACTCAAGAAAAGCTTCATTCATGCAAATGAACAGTCCTCCCTTAAAAATGAGGTATCTTTCATCTTTTGTGTAGGGATACTATACTGGGCTTCACATGACATGCCAATGTTTAACTGTTTGTAATCAATGGCATGAGTTGTATTGTTGAGTAGAGGATCTGCGAATATAACTCATTTGTTGGCAGGAGAGCTAGTGACTTCTGCACGCTTGAATTCTTATATTGAATTTCGGGCATTTGCCATCCCAGCCTTGCTCTAGACAGGACAATGCTAGCCAAACATATAGAACCCTGTCAATCCAGACAAGCTTTATGTTTTGGGTAGCCAACATGGCCTACCAACTATCCATCGCAGTTTATGGTTTTTAATGTGGTCCTTAATGCATGAATATATCGTTGCAGGGAACATCAAATGCAACAGAAGATATGGATGAAGAGTTTACTCCTGTGGACGTGGATGTCAACCTTGTTAAAAACCTTCTTGACTCTTTTTCTTGTCAACAAGGACTTCCTGGCCCAACTTCTAATTTGCTTGGGCTGATGGGTGTACAGCTTCCTAAAGATGACAGTAAGGGCGAGTGAGATCTGTAAGCTTTGGTCTCATGCTCAATTATTTACTTGTATTACAGGGTCCATGGTTTTGTGGGGAAACTCCAATATGGAGATTGTACCGAGAAATCACTGGAATTCACTGTATATATTGTAGCTTCATCATCCTCCTTGTAACTTAAGGTAGCAAGTTGCTTTTGAAATCTATTATCTATTGAAACTCTGAAGTTGTGTTTCAGTTATTACAATTATTGTGTCATTTTTTGAGTCATAATTTGATAAAATTTTCAAGTCCTGTGACTTTGCGGGTTACCCTGCTGTCTAAAGAGCGAACTGTGAGCAAAGAGACTTGGAGTTTTTACAAAGCCTCGTGCTAGAGTCAAATTTTTAACAGAGCTGAGTGTTAGAGTCGAGCATACTTGATACAACAGATGATGTGCTATCAGCACTATGTAGAAAGATGTAAACTATCGGATCAAAATTAAAAAAAGGAAAGATGTATACGAATCAACGGGTATTGAAGAATGTAGCATCTTTGGCATACTTACCGAAAGAAGATGAATCCTTCTAGAAAAGAAGTGGTCAAAAGATGAGATCTTTCTGGTAAAGAAGGGTTTCCTTCTTCGTGAAAATTCTTGGATTTTTCTGTGTTTGAATCGACAATAAGACAGCCTAGGTCGAATAGTTTGCTTTGTTATTTAAAGAAAGTTAAGCTGTTGGCTTGATTAATCCAGAATAAAGGAAAGTGTCCTCAAACAATGGAGGAGACAATTTTGTGTACCTTTGCATGAAAACAAGCGTTCCCTTTCATATAATGTCTTCCAGTATTATAATTTTACAACAATGTAACTTTTCTGAATTAACACTGAAAAGGAAGCAGTCACTATACAAGACTTAAATGAAACCTGACTCTATAGTTATAGAATTGAAAATTAACAAAATAAAACATTATAACTTGGAGATGTCAATGTGCCCATGGGACCTATGAAAGTGGAAGTTAGGCGGCCTTCTTTCTTAAAACAAGGAAAGCCCAGGTCGGAGGTATTGAATGAAAATGATGATTCGGTAACATCTCATCCTTCCTTACCAGCCATCAGCCTCATCACTCGATAGCAACAACAACAACCACGACAATATTGGAAAAAATATATAATCCCAGCAATCCACTTCGCTTAATAAATAAATAAATAAATAAAGGTGGAAAACAAGGTCCATGGGGATGGAGGAGACACCAGTGACCAAAAGCTAACAAATGGGATCTCAGTTTTCTTTTTATGTGGCTCGGTTTGTTCTGTCTTTTTTGACATCTGCTGTTTTTTTCTTCCAAACTTGGACCCACCCCTTAAAAATCCCGCAATCGTCACTCACCTCCGAGGAATCCATATCTTCAACAGTTGTTGTCTGATCCAACGGTAATCATCGAATCTCTCATATATTCAACGCCGTATTTGAAGTGGCCAAAAGCACATTCAACCACTGCTTTACAAATATCTATGTGAATTCTTGGCCCTTCTCTGTTCCTATTCATTGTCTCTTTTGGGTTTGTTAAGCAAAGAATAATAAGAAGAAGATGGTGTCAAAGACAATTGATTTGTTGAAGAAGGATCTTCCTGTGGAACAAAGCTCTCTGGTTCTTTCTCAAGATGTTAAGACTGGTCTTGTTCTTGTTGACGTTGTTAATGGCTTCTGCACCGTTGGAGCTGGAAATCTGGTAACTTTCCCAAACTTTCTTTTTCCCGTAATACAATTTTGTGTCATTGCCTATATACTCTTGCATGCTTTTGATAAGCTAAATTAATTTTTTCTTTTATATTTTGGATAAATGGTAATGTGGGGTATTGTTTCTGTAGGCTCCAAGGCAACCTGATAAACAAATATCTGATATGGTTGAAGAGTCTGTGAGACTAGCCAAGCTGTTCTGTGAGAAAAATTGGCCTGTTTTTGCTTTCCTTGATTCCCATCATCCTGATATTCCTGAGCCTCCTTACCCTTCTCATTGCATTATTGGAACTGATGAAGCAAGATTGGTTCCTGGTACTTCGCTATTTTGATGACTACTTATTATTCATGCTCATTTATTTCTTCCTTTAAAAATATGAATTTAATGGCATGCATGTTTATGTATTTTAGCTCTCCATTGGCTAGAGAATGAGCCTAGTGCAACACTTAAATGCAAAGATTGCATTGATGGGTTCCTTGGTTCAATTGAGGAAGATGGTTCAAATTTGTTTGTTGATTGGGTTAAAAATAATCAGATTAAAGCTGTAAGTATTTCTAACAATTACAAAGAGACAGTTCAGTTTTGATTGTTGAGTTTTGCTCTTCGGTTGAGTGTATCTGGGAAAGACTTAATGTATGGTTTTACATAAGATTTTGTCTATTCTGATCTACCTTTTTCGGATTTTGAAGATCCTGGTTGTAGGGATATGCACAGATATTTGTGTATTGGATTTTGTATGTTCCACTCTATCTGCCAGAAATCGCCAAATTCTTACCCCTCTTGAGGATGTGATTGTATACTCCAGTGCTTGTGCAACTTTTGATCTTCCAGTTCATGTTGCCAAAGATATCAATGGTGCTCTGGCTCATCCTCAGGTAGTTCAAATCATAGATAACAGATTTTAAGATTTTAATCCTTGTTTGGTTCAATTTTGATATGCATTAAACTTAAAAAGCTCGATATTTAAGAAAACATTTCTCCTGGTGAAGTAATTCAGTGAGTTTAATTTTCCAAATCTCACATCATTCTACTTTTAATTATTGAATAAATAATTCATTACGTCTTGAACATTTAGTTCACCATCAGAGAGACTATAGTGGTATCATATGGATAATAGCTCTTGGGATTCTTGGAAGAACAGTTCATAGAAACTTGGCAAAAAAAGTATGAGCTGTCTTGAATGCTATACTAAGTGACAGTCTAATAACTTACAGAGGTTGGTGAGAAGCAGAAAAGTTAGTATTAAGTTACTGATGCAAGCGTAGTTCTTTTGAGTTTTTTTATCCACAGATGCTTTCTTTTAAAACGCTTCGTTTGGTAACCATTTTCATTGGAAGCCAATGCAGTCCATGTGTCAGGAAGTAGAGAAAATAAATAGTCAATAACAACAGCACAATTGTGGATAGGATGATTTTTTTTTTTTCAGATATAAACTTAAATCAGTAATGAATACTCAGCCAATATCATATTTCATAGGACATAGGCATCATGGAGAAAGTGATTGATCACCGAATCATCTATATGACTTCACTCTGTTTTTGGAGTTTCACTTGTATATCAATTATCCAATTCTTCTTCTGGTTTCTCATAGGAACCACAACTAGATGGCATGAAAGAACCATTTGATCTGCTATGGTGTTTGTACTGATTTTTTTTTTTTACTATAAATTATTTTAAATCATTGTTTCTAAAATTTCAAACAAACTGATTGCTAATATTTTAATCTTGATTCAAATTACCTTCCATTTTTTGAAGGCAGTAACGCCTGAAGTTAGATAATTTTTGTTCTTAAATTGGACATTAGATTTTTATCATACCTTCAGCCAAAAGTTGTACATAAGAAACCAAGTTACTATGGATGCTTGCATGAATATAACCTGTTAGGCTGCACAATGGAAATTGGGATGATTAATATCAGACACGGTGGAGAGAAGTATTAAGGAAAGTATTTTGGAGAAGTGTTGAATTCCCCAATGAGCTTGCATTAGCATTAAAATTCAGTACTTGAGGATGAATTTGCTGTGTGTGTGCAGAAAAGGCTTTGCTTTCTAGCTTTTAGTTTCAGCAGACAAGAAGATATGGTGTGAACTGGATATTGAGAAATGCAAGTGAGGGGAACGCCTAAACAGACTTACACGCACACATATGTATATACATAGAGAGAGTCATTAATTCTCTTAGACATCATTTTCCCTTGGTTACTACATTAATGTGAAGGTGTTTCTACAGTAACTAATCTTTTTTTTTTTTTTTGATTGCAAAAGTGTTTGTGATCTGAGATCAAGTACAATAGTGATTACTCGTTGACTGTTTGCTTCAGCATACTAGAATAAGGTTGAGACTGGACATTGAGAACGTAATTTAATACAATGGATAAAGTACTGTGGTTATAATTGCAGAATGATAACCCATAATAATACCGAGGCAATGCTTAAAAAGAGACACTGCATTACTGTGAAGATGCTTTTTAAGTTACTTAGCCTAGAATGAATTCAAAAGATTTTTTTTTCAAGGTTCCTTCATCAGCCACAATAGTTTTTCCTTTACAAATAATAAAAAGAAATGTGTAAAAAAAAAAACAAAAAGATTGGGCTGCTTGTTTTCTTTTTGATAAAAACTCTTTTGAAATTTTTTCCTATGGCAGGATCTCATGCATCACATAGGTCTGTACATTGCCAAGGGAAGGGGAGCCAGGGTTGTATCAGAGGTCTCATTTGCTGTGTGTGTTGAAAGTGATACAGACCTGTAAACAAAGTTAGTTTGGCTCCAAGTTTGAAATCAGTGTCCAAGAAGAAGAAGATGATCACGATGTGAAGGACACATGACTTACCAGAGCCTGTATGCATCGTTTCATTAATAGGATACTTACTAGTTTATTATATGCTTTTCATTTCTGTTAAGCTTTGTCAGTACCAAGCCACGTGTAGGCTACTGGTTTGTTTAGTTTGTACTGTAAGGGAGACAAATAGCTGTATTTTGAAGATTCACTTGGCATCTGTTTCCCATAATTCTTATATCCTTACTGCATGCACTCCATAGTTCAAACCTCCAGCCGGCCCCTAAGGAAGAAGAATTGGGGGAAACCATTAGATAAGTAGACTCTGTTCTTATCACCAACTTTTCTTACCTGTCATTGGTGTAGAAAATAACTTGAAATGGCTGAGATCCCATCACTCTGATGTTGAATTGAAACAAGCAAGGCAATTTTGCTTAAACTTCTGGATGAATGAGAACGAAGAATACAGATAAACAAAATATTCCTTTCACGTTGATAATTACAGACTATAAAACATTTACAGCCGACAGAAAACATGCTTTTCCAGTTCATAAACAAAATGAGAATAGGAAAAGTGTTGCCTTCTGTGAAAGTATCACTAAAAGGAAAGTAAGCAACTTTGAGAAGAGGGACGAAACCATTATAGTATAAGCTAACACACACAACCAAACAGTTTACCTACTGCTACCAAGTCCTTGTCTTAAACCATTGTACTTCCGATGCAGTGCAGGATGTACGCAGGAAAAGATGGATGTCCTTTGCTTCTTTGGTTTGACACCAAAGATAAATGACCTCAAAGGAACTCGAGAACGACTATCTGAATGTGGCAGTTGGCCACTTTGACGGCTCCTAGATCCAGAAAGCCCCCAATCTTCTGTCAACTTTGCCAGAGTTCTCTCAACTTCAAGCTGTAGTGTTGTTACATGATCTAAACCTGCTTGCAATTCATCTGCTACTTTGTTGTTCTCTTGTTTCATGTTCAAAATCTCTCCTTGGAATTTCGCTGCTTGGTAACTTGTGAACTTGAAGTCGTCATCTTCAGCACTTGCTTTCAAAGCCTTTGTTATTTCTTCCTGAATGTCACACAAAGATGAGAATCGGTTCTTCAGTTCTTCTTTTAGTAATACACTTTTTTCCACCCAGACAGTCAATTCAGTCTGTATTTCTCTGAGGTGTTTGTATAATGGTCGCACATCGGATTTTAGAGAGTATTTTGCAGTGCTACTTCCATCTTGCTTTTGTCTTTCCTCTAGTTTTGATGCCTCAGCTACTAAGTCTTTCACTGCCGTTTCAAATTTCTGTACCTCATGGAATGCAGTGCTGAATCTTAACCAGAAATCCAAGTTCTCCTCTAGCAGTTCATCAATGTTCATCCGGAACTTTTCTTCAACTGCTGAAGTAGTTTGAGACTGGTTAATTAGCATTACTCCAAGGTCTTCTTGTAATTCTTTCTCTGGTGTCGTGGAGGTTTCAGTCAATATTGATTTCTCAGAACTTACTCGAGTTTCAACATATTGGTCAGTATTGCTTTCACCAAGACCCGTTTGGAAAAGGCTTAGTTTCTGACGTAAGGACCGAATCTCTTCATCTTTCATGGCGTTAGTGCTCTTCAGTTCCCTTAACTGCAATGTTATCTCAAACAGGCCATTCTGGTTCTTTGTCTCCACTTCCGTGAGCTTCTTCTTGGTGTCCTTGTAGTTTCGAAGCATTGTAGTATACTCCGTCAATAGATTCTTCTCTCTGTCTTCCATACCTTTCAAGAACAACTTCTTCCAGTCTGGCTCATCCTCTTGGCCTCTTTCCTGTTCGTTTGGTTCAACTTTGGCAAGAGTGTCCACTGTCTGTGAAGAAGCTTGCTCATCAACTTTGTCTATCAGGTCTTCACAATTCTCTGAAGGCTTAGAAGCTTCATGGCTAACACCTCCATTTACAGAACTTGTAATGAAATCATGTTCTTTTGCATCCTCCCTCTCTTTTACTTTCACCTCTTCCTTCCCTTCCAAGTTTGCATCCCCACCCTTTGTAAAGCCATCATCATGATCAACTTTTTCTCCTTTTTGTTCTGGCTCTTTGGATGATTCAACTTTAACCAGAGAGTCCCCTTCCTTTCGTAAAGAACTTGAGGCTGAGACCATCTCCTCTGGTTTTGCACTCTGCAGAATTTTGCACCCATCACTTGGATTCCGATTCTTGCTCTCTTGTTCTTCAGACTCTTTTTGGGATTTGACTTCAGCCGGAGAGTTCTCTCTTCCGGATGCATCAGCGACCTCACACTCCTTGCCTGCTTTCACCTTCTCTGGCTTCTTGTCACTATCTTTGATCTTCTCCTTTGACAATATCACTTCCACGGAACAGCTCTTCTCTCTTTCAAGCTCCTCATCTGGCTGCACACTATTCATTTTCTCAGAAAGGTGATCAAGATAACAATGTGCTTCAGTAAAATGTGTTTGGAGGTTGTTGTTTTGGTCTTCAATGCTCTGGTTCAAACCCTGAATCCCGTGCAACTTCTCCTCCATCTCCCTTAGCTTGTTCCTCAAATCTTTTTTTCCATCAATCAGCGTGGCCTTATCATCTTCCAAGGTCCGAATCTGGGCTTGGAGCTCATCAGTCTCTGTTCTTAGTCTTTGGATAAGAGCTGTCTGAGAAGAGACTGCAGTTTCTAAGTTGATCACCTTGTTCACAAGTTCATCAATCTTCTCCGCCATTTCTGTCACAGTCAAAGATTCACCAAGGCCAACTTCAAAGTGCTCCTTAATCTTCTCCCTTAAAGACTCCAAGTCTTTTTTCTTTTGGGTTGTGTCACTCACTTCCTGTTCCAATCTTTTAGACTTTTGCACTGCTATTTCTGATTTATCTGCGCCAGATGGCTTTTCCTCACTGACTTCGTTTAAGAGAAATGCGTTCTTGAGAGAGTCCAACTTATCCCTGGCATCTTTGATCCTTCTCTGCTCCACTTCTGCTTCTATGACTGATCTCTCCTGTTTCTCCTGCAGCTGATCCAAAGTCTCTTTGCATGATTTCAAAGCCGTTGCCGCCATCAGATTTCGAGCCTCATCATCTTCAATGACCCTACCTTCACCAAATTCATCTCCCAAACTGCAAACTCTCTCTTGCATTTCTTTTATCTCATTCTCTATTTCCCAGTACTTTGCCAGCCCACTCTCATAAGAGCTCTTAACAAACTCCTTTTCAGTCTGCAATGCGAGAATTCGTTTCTGAAGCCTGTCAATCTCCTCAAGTCCCTGAGCCTTGGTCAAACCAGACTTAGGAACTGCAGTGGCAGTGGCTTTTTTTGATTTCTTAGGTTGCATTTTCTTCGTGGCTGATGTTATTAAACCCTTTAAATCTTTGATAGGAAGCTTCGGAACCTTGGGGATATTGGCTTTTGAGTTTTCTGAAGACTTCTTTGGAAATTTTGGTGAGCCATCTTCCTCTTCATCATCCATCGCAAACTGGACTTGCTCTGGAAAAACAGAAGCAATTGTGTTGTTTGCATTTTGCAGCTCTGTTGATATATGGTCATACCGTTCAGCTAAGGAACGGTAAGCTCTGTAGGATTCTTCCACAAAATGTATCAGTTCTGGCCTCTTTTTGTAGTACATTTCTGCTCTCTTGGCAAAGGAGTCTCCATCTTCTTCGATGAGCTTAAGCACGCTAGCTACTTTTTCCTCCATATCTGCAATTCCCATTGTATTTTCTCATAGAGTTTTCCAATTGCATACAGATACAGCTTGAGTATTTCAAAGCTAAAAACTAGTTGATCATTGATAAATTATAGCACCAACTTCATACGTATTCCTAAGCTGTTACCACATATAATCATAAGTTTGGTGGATGGATTCTTTATCTTTTCTTAGATTTTCCTCTTAAGTTTTACCATTTCAATAATATGGAAACAGAGATTTGATCAAAATTTAACCTTAGGTAGATCATGGACTGAGTAAATTGAGTCCCTGCTATTGATCTAAACTAATTCATGATCAGAAATATAGACTTTAAAAGGGAATTAATTGTAATAAGGTTGTACAAAAATAGATTTTTCTGACTGTTAGGAGATCATTGCTTCATTTAATTGTGCCAGAAAATAAATAATAATATACAAATTTTTAAAAGAAAAATAAAAGAACATGCAATGAAGATGCTGGATCATAAATCACAATGAATTTAAACTCCATCTGTCTACCTGCATTTACAATGTGTCATTTGCATCAAAATTATCAGAAAGGACTAAACTATCTATATATGATGATGATGATTTTACATCAACCAGGCCAAAATTTCAGCTTTCATTCATAAAAAAAATCCATTCAAAAAGGGAAAAGCAAAGAGAATCAAAAAACAACAACAAAAACCCAGAAATGATTATGCTTTCAACATAAAGGAAAAACATAAATACCTTGAAGGTTTTGTTCCAGCCATTTTGACTGCTTTGTTCTGATGTGGCTAGCCCACCACCACGAATACGCATTGCTTGCAGCTCTTTGCAACATATTTTTACCTTATCACCCTTTTCTTCTCTATTGAAAGAACTGCAATACCAAAAACATGTAGAAACAAAAAAGTCTCTGTTCTTTGTTTCTGTTAAGACCCCAAAAGCATGCAAAACTCTACACCTCTCTCTCTCTCTCTTTAGCTTTAGCTTTGTATCTTATCTATCTCTCTATAAAACAAAGCGAAGACATGGAAGCCAATAAGGAAAAAGCGAAGGGAAGAGAAAGGCAAAAGAAGAAGAAGCAGAAGGAAAAAAAAGTCTTGGTTTTGACAAGGAAACGTGCAACAAAAAAATCTGTATCTTTTGTTTTTGTTATAAGATCATGGAGGGGAGCAAACTTCGCCCGAATATATTGTTGAAGCAATGGAAAGCCTTATTTCTTCTCTTTGCATTAAAATAAGCCATGAAAGTGGCATCGCAACTTAAAAAACAAAAACAAAGCAGTTCAAAGGGTTCAGCCAGTGGTCCGTCTCCACGTGGCATTCTTGTCTGTTTCCAGGGTGTTTAGGGCACCCCACTTTCATGCTTTAGGATACTTCTTTTAACCGACTTTTTCCATTTTCCATAGGGGAATGAATTACAAAGGTTTTCAAAGGTGTGGGAAAACAATCCATTTTTATTAGGAAATAAAAGTTGTTTAAGCCAAGTAATCTGTCAGTCTGTCACCGACTGGACTTGGAATCTCCTCGTCTGAAAGACTAAACAGCTTTTGTAAAAGGATATGCTTTTAATAGGGGAGTGTTTGAAGATCAAAGTTAGGTGCCCTAATCAATTGAATAAGCAAGTACAGGTATCTCTGTTGGTATATATTTTTGGGAGGGGACCCATTTTTTGAGAATTAAAAGCACAAAGCGTTCAGCATTTCTAGCTAATTGCCCTTTAGGCCTCCCTGGCTTCATTTCGGTAACCAAATGAAAACTTCCAAGTCTCCCATGGTAGAAACGTTGAACTGATAAGAACAAAGAATCCCTGACTATTAAAAAATTTAATATAAAGATAAATTTACGTGAATGATTTGTAACAAAACATAACGTATTTTTTTGATAAAAGTTTGATTTTATCATAATATGAATATGATGATAAAAACATCTTAATTATTTAAGATTAATGAAAAATTTATTGAAGAGAATTTTGATTATGACATGGATAACAACGTTTACTAACTTTGGATCTTCAAAAATTAGCACATTGTCACATTCTTGCCTTAAATAAAATGGTTATAATATTAGCAATGGTCTCTTTCGAAAGGAAGGGAGAACAGACACAACTTCTCTAAGATTAACAATCTAGTTATTTCGTTGTCATCCGCAAGCCAAGCTCCTGATACTCTCATTGCAATAGCTTTATGTTGATCAAGGAATTGTAGCAATAAACCGCTTCCCCTTCTTCCTAAATGAAAGGGACTCGTCTTTCAATTAAAATAAAGTGATAATAAGGACAAGAAGTGAAAATCTATAAAGATTATCTTGAACAATAAAATGATGGCAAGCCTGGTAGCAGCAACCTAAAATTTTTCAACAATAATTTGAATCATGGCTTGCATGTCATGACTGCCAAAAGATGGGAAGACATGGGACTGGGGAGGGGGCCTTGATTACTTTCCAGACATGGGGCCAAAAGAGGCAACCCATAGAGCACAGCTTTTCTTTCCAGACAAAACCATGCTCTCAACAACACTTTACCAAAGATTACTTGAATCGTTGCTTAGAGTAAAAGCTAGTGGGCGTCATTGCCAAGGCAAACTGGTTATGTGGGGTTAGACATGGAATGGTAAAGGTGAGAATGAGACTTGGGACTGCAAGATCAGCATGTAACGCACGCTCTCAAGAAGCCCCTCCTTTTTTTAAGCTTTATGGCAACAACTGCAGGATCTTCATGTGATCACAGCAAGCACCGAGAACTGATTTCATCACTGCACGATTTCATCATATTAAAACCGCAACTCAAGTGGTCCATATGCAAGGCCCACTGAGCTAGGAGCCAAGAATAGTATTTCCAATTTTTTTTTTCTTTTTATTGATGGTATGAAATTTGAGGAACTCATTTGTTATTGCAATTCAGAATTACAGAACCATGTGGACCACCTTCACAGCGTGAGGTTGCTGTTGAGAGGAAGAAAAGAAGCAGCAGAACAACTTTGAGGACCCGCTCCGTAGCGAGAGACGAAACCTTGGGCAATATTTTTCTGTCAAAAGAGTGAAGTGACACCTCTTTGCATTGCTCATGAACTCTCCCTTTTTCTGTTTCTACTGAACAATTGCAGCTGGGGACCGAGTGTTCTAGATTAATTTTAGCTATCATCGACCACAAAGCACAAACTCTTGGAGCTCTCATTTACATAAGTAACTACATGACACAAACTAAACAACATGCAATCGATCAATACAAGAATGCAGCAAAATATAACAGAAAAATAATCCTCATGGTAGAGGTCAAAAAAGGATTTACAGAATTGATAGGACGGTAGATTACTCGAGGAAAATATCAAAATTATTCACAGTAGCGGTGAGCTGAAAAGCAAGGATCGTATTCACAGTAATACTATTTACTGAAAACAAAAAGACTCTCCATCATATCATTGTTTTTCCTGATATCAATTCAACGCATGTAAGCAGGAAGGATGACTAACAAAACAGAGTAAAATCCTGAGAACAAGTGTCTTCTTGAAGCAGAGAATAAAGCATCCTCTGTGCATCTCCATTCTCCATGGATGTCGGTCCTCTGCATTCTATCAGAAGTTGATGCAGATCCTACCATTCATCTCTACCATCGCTTGCTATTCTTTTTACATTATTCTCTGATACTATAATAAGATTACTTCTTCAAGAGTACTCCAAGGCTGAAATATTAACAGAAACTTATCAACATTCAAGCAGCCAGTTCTAGGCTTTCAGAAGTTCTGAAGAGAAGAGAACCACTGCTGCATAGAGTTGCTTCCCTCTGCATATTTGACCAAAATGCAAATAAAAGTTAAAGTGTGCATGAAAAAAATCTTAGGCCCATGTAAAAGAGCAACAAAGTTAATGGCAAGAAACACCCAATGCAGCAATTTCTGTCAAAAGAACATGTATAAACATCTTTTATTAACTAAGAAACACCAAACTCATAAGTCATAAGTAGGGATTATGGAATTCAACAGAATTTAAAGAGATAAGCTAACAAGTCAAAAGCCAAACCCCCTACCATAAAAAGCTATTCACACAGACAGTTCATCATTGATCGACAATGTTTGCAATATTGTCCAGAGGCATACTACCAAGCAGCTCCCTATGGTTACTTGTCTGATATTAATAAGTGTATGCAAACTGCATCAAATAATAAAATTATAGTATTGGGCAAACTCATGTCTGTTCTCAGTTAGACTAAGGTAAACATGAACTGCTGCTGCCTAAAACTACAAAGGGCCACTCAGGAAGCAGCTCGCAAGAAATAGGTTGGAAGAAAGAAAGGTTGGCCCTAAAATGGCAGCAAGAATAACTAAGACTCTGAAAATTGATCCTGCAAAGTTTTCTAAATCATTTGGATAAGTTGCATCAATGATACCTACCAATTATCTCAGAAGGGAGATACCTCATAAAATCCTAATTTGTAACACTCTTTTCTTGGCATTCTGTGCCCCCCACCACCACAACCAAAAAAAAGAAAAAGAAAAAATGAGGATACAACAAAAGTTCTGCATGTCAAAGCACATCATCTTATACTTTTCCTATACGTTGTTTAAAAGGAACGAAACTAGAGGCTGCATGTAGTCACTTGAACACTCTCCACACTACATCAAGTTTAAAGCATCTAGTTAACAATTGCAAGTGTGAAGTTCATGTTTCATTAAAATTTAAATTCCATCGAGGCTTTCTTTAATTGAAGTGATGTATGCTGCAAGGATTGAGTGCAGTGAACATGAAAGTATGCTATAAGTTGCAGCCAAATTACATGATATTGCCTTGTTAAATGGGCTATAAGGGACCTAATTTCTAGAAAACAAGGCAAAATTCTCGTTAAACTATACTTCTCCAATTAGCTTCCGAGTACAGAACAGTGATATTTGTTTAATAGAGATAGCAAAACCTTACAGTTAGACACAGAAAGGCATGAAGAACAATCTTAACTTCTTGACAAAGACAGATATGAAGCCTTTTAACCTGAACAAGTTAAAACTGTAGCTTCCAAGACAGACGAGCATTTAAGATGCCATAGAACCAATCAATTCTCACAAAACACCGTGCCATAAAATTCAATGGCACAGGTTAAATTTGAACAGTTCCACTAACAAGCTGATTCTAGGTGTCAATGCACAATCAATCAAAATAATATCATAAATGAACAAAGGAATTAAATAGATTTTTATAGGAATAAGCTCTTACCAGAAGATAAGCCATTAGGGAGGTTCCTGATTGCACACAAGAGCTGGTTATTAGAGGCCTCTACGATTTCCTTGCAACCAGGTCTATAACAAGGAACCAGCACAGCAAACCCACCATCATCTTCACCATCACCTTGAAAGCCAGGACCGTGGGGCTCTTCCCACCCAATGGACCATTCTGGACCATCTGATTCATATCCAGACAAATGCATGCCATCTGATGGAACTACCACGATATCGCATTCTTTATCAACCACCCTCCTCTCTTCACAACTTTGCCACTGTCCCTTTCCCTTCTTTGGGGTTATTTTTGTCTGGAATTTAACAGTTTCAGACTCTCTCAACCCCAAGCCCCAATCAGAAGAAGAAGAATTCAGAGAATTTAAAGAAGACCCATTTGAAACAGGTTGTTTCTCTTTACTTCCACCACCCCAAAACCACCATGGAAAACCAGGAAAGGAAACTGCCATTTTTTTGGAACAACCTTAAAACTACATAAATCCTCTTCCTTTTTAAGTCAAAATGGTTACTTTTTCTTGCAGTTAACCACTAAATTAGGAAATGATCAATTGAGTTTGATAATTAAAAAAGAAGATCAAAATTTGGAAAGATTTTAATTAAATCCAACAATTTTTTGAATAACAATTGAAGCAAAAAAATAAAAGCTTCTAAATTAAGCTCAAGCAAACTGTCTTCACTATAGATTTTCTTCAAAAAAACTCAAGCCCAAACAAATTTATCCAATAAAATGGGTCATTTTCTAATACCACTGTTTTCTTTTTTCTACAGTTTAATGACCCTTTTTTCTTTCCTCAAAATTGTGCAACCAAAGTCACCAAAAACACAAAAGCCCTTAGAAGTCCCAAATTTAGAACCTTTGCTCCAAGTGAAAAAAAGACAAACTTTTTTAAATCAAATATTTTAATTTTACAGAACTGAAACGCCGCTAAAAGCTCAAAATTTTTAGAATCGGCGATTCGATTATGATTCAAAGATATTGCGTTCCGGGGAAAATCGGGATAATCCGGGATCGGAAAAGGATCAAACGGTCTACCGAGGAAACCAAAACCGAGAAAAAAATGTTTCACCGGAAAATCAACAAAACCGACCGCTTCACCAGAGGAAAACGAAAAATCCAAGCTTTTTAGAGGGCAAATAAAATACACGGTTGAATTCACTGATAAAAATAGGGTTAAATTCAACAAACTGTAGAGAGAGAAGGAAAATTTTAATCGATTAAAAATTGAAGGGATAATCGAAAACCCTAAAATTTACTATCTCTCACTCATCTCCATTTCTTTCTTCACTTTCCCTCTCTAGGTTTCTCGCTCTACTGTGACAATCAAGAGTCAGTGTCCTTCTAGAATTTATAGAGACATTTTTTTAATTAGTATTTTTTTCTTTTAAGTATGAGTTTTTTAGTCCAAGCACATCGGACGGCCCAGATGCAATGGTGTGGGGGAATGATTAAAGGATATTTTTACTAAACAAACAGATAATTGGTTAAAAATTTATTTAACCTTTGATCTGGCGACAAGAGGGAGCGAGAACCGTCCAGATTTTGCTTACGTGGGTGTCGTAAAATCCAATCATTGCGTGCTCACGGCGTTGTAGCGGTTGACACGTTAGCTCAGCCCTTGTTAACCTATAAATAATTAGTTTAGATTATTATTATAATATGTTGAATTTGGGCTTTGCCTAATTAAATTTTGTACGCAATCTTTTATTAATTATTAGTAGCTTCTTTAGATTTTTAATTACTTACAAGCAAGGTTTTGCCAAATAAACCATGTTTTATTTGGTTAAATGATATACCAAAAAATTATAATTATTAACTAAATTACTTTAATGTTCAATTATAGATTAAAGGTTGAAAATGAAATTAATGTGAATTGAAAAGGAAATAAAACTGAAAACACTTATCTTACGTAATTTAAATGTTTGATAATAATTATATATATATATATATAATTTAAAATTAAGTTTGACATATGATTAGTTAAATTTTTGTCTGTTTATTTGATTTACTTATATTTATTTTTAAAAACGCTAACAAACTAAATAAAAAACCCCCACTTGGGCAAAAGAAAGATGAAAACTTAGTTGAACCTTAGTAAAATTACTTGAATGATTTTTATTTTATTTTTAACTCTTTCATGGCTTCATAATATGATTGAAGTACTTTTTGTTTCCTTTAATAAGTGAAGCAATGTTTAGCAGTAATCAATGACTTGACCTTTCACATATTGTAAGGATGATTTATCCTTGAGATCACTTCTCCTTGTCTTGTGGTTCATTCATGTCAACTTGTTCACTATACCAATTTATGAAGACAAGTTTTAGGCTTGAGGCATATTAGCCTGTGTGCATGTGCTGTCCCTTAGATTTTTTTTTTTCTTCTTCTTGTGTTGATGGCGATAAATTGTTTGGTTCTGCATATATGGTACTTCACAGGAGAACCGAGTTTTCAATATTGACATCAATAAAGAGTTGAGGATTAGGTTAGAAGACTCGAAATCAAGTTCAAGTATTAATATGGACAAATTGAGTTAGTCTTGTGGTATTTTATTTTGTAATATATATGAATGTGATTATTAAAAATTTAAATTAATTACTATTAGTAATTTAAATTTAAATTTAAGAAAATTATTAAATTATTAGTACTTAAACTTGAATCGTGACAGGCAATTCATTGTTCCATTCCTCCTTTTGTTTAGATGATTCTTCTTGAACTCTACAGACGTAAGAATTCATTGCTTTTATATTTTTAGGTGCTAATTGGATAGAAAAGTTGACAGCTTTTGTGCCTGCAGTCCAAATATTTATTTCTTTTGTGTGGGAGAATGAACCTCATTTCATAGGGTGGTGATTGCCCTTTCTGTTGCGATTCTGCAAATGGTCCACTGGTTGGAAAGCATCATTAGTTTTTCGGCAGCATGAAGAGCAGCAAAAGTCTTTGTATAGCAGTTCATGGACACGGAGATAAAATAAAAGATAATGCTTATATTTTTAACCTTCTTTTCCTTACCTTTTGCTTTCTTAATAAAAAGATAAAATGTTTCAAATCTTAAAGTAAGCAGATTATTTCGTTTACCGTCCCACCCACAAAGTCAAATGCACTCGTAAACTTACTTTATTTTCATAATTGAAATGATTAAGTCTTTTCAATTTGAAGACCATATTGATTTTCGGTAAACAAAAAGAGAATAACCAAAAACACAAGCAATTTCCAAGAAGCCATGGGAGCAGTAACTTGATGTCCTGTTAACCCTTATTACACGAAATGGCTTCCTCTTTTCCTAACCCTTTCTTTGATATTTCAAAAGAGATAATGACTAGTAGATGGATAAACAGGAAGTGGGAGAATAAAGGAAAAGATGTCATTGAAATATCTTTATCTGAGAGAAGTCATTTACGCGGAAAATATTTAAGACGTAAGAAAAGTCTTGGAGCGAATCTGCTTTCTTTTTCTCTTTCTTTCGCTATGCACCATTTTTCTATTTGGAAATTTTTTTTTCTTCATCTTTAATCCTAAAGCTTTTACTAGGAAAGTACACAACACACAGGAGACAATCTTGGTGGAGATTTCTCCTCGAAAAATCTTAAGCAGGGCACTTTTAACAATGGCAAGCTTAATTTGACTTTGTGGTTGTGATATAAAGTTCTCCAAAAATAAGAGTTACAATTTATGGTTTTCTTTTGCTGAGAAAAGATATGATAAAAATTTTATTTTCTTAATGACAAATGTTGAAGAGTAAATAAAAATGGGGTCCAAACAGATCTTGTTGCATATTTGACTCAATTTTTAATCGGGAATTAATTTGGATTTTGATAAAATTTTATTAGTTGAGAATTTTTTTGTAATTGAATTTATTTAAAAAATATATCTATATCATGGTTAGGAACTTGGGTAACTAAATAATAGTTCTCTATAAATATGAAGTAGGTCTTAGTTCTTAAAATTTTGAGAGAGAAAGATGTAATCTTTATGTGATAAATTAGTTTTTTATGAAAATTTCACAGATTTGTAAAGATTTACCGCATGAATTAAACACGAGTAAACATAAAAATTAAGTTTGTTTTTGTGATTTGGTTTCTTGTTTGGTTTTAGGTGTTTTACATCTTATATAATTTTCACATTTATAATAGATTTTCCTCTTTTATCCATAAATATAACAAAATAGATGTCGAGTCACATTTATTCATTAAATATCATCTCTTATATAATTTATATGTACGTTGATGACAATGTTAGATACAGTTCTATTAAAAAATCTCATCAGGTCTTAACAATATACATTAACATTTTATTCTTAAAATTGATCAAAATTATTGTTGGCATCATTGTTTTGTGTTTGCGGACTTATTTTAAATTTGTAGTTCTTCTCATTAAATAGCACACCCCTTTTCAATACCATAGTACACTATTCTCTGTTTTTTGTTCACATTATGTTATGTACATAAAGAATTTCGTCAACAAGTTTTTCATTACAATTATCGAAAATTTCTTGGCAAAGGTGCCAGATTGGACATGGATGATGCATCCCAGTTTTGTCATAAGAGTATAATGAGAGGCAGCAAGTTGGTAACACACAACATAATGATCTATGACTTTACTCATGGGTTGTCATAGAAAAGGGCAAAATTGTTGCAAAAAGAGCAAAGCTTTGAGGACCCACCTTGACGTTCAAGTAAGCGGCCGTCCATTTTTTTCAATTATTTAAATAAAAAATCTAACTCTAGGTCTAGGGGGTGAAAAGCATGTATAATGCTTCACTTTCTCCTCTTCCTAACTTTATTTTATTTTTTATTTCTTCCCAAAATTTGGCTTGACCCTTTGCTGTTTTTGGCAAATCATTGGTCGCCCTCCAAGCATCCACCTATGTTACATATTTCCATGGTATCCTATGTGTTTGCCCAATACACTTGTTGGATTTCTTTCTTTGACACTGTTTTTCCATGGTCGATGAAAAGTAGCTTTAAGAAGAATAAAAAAAGGTTGGACCCAAAAAAATATATAGAAATAAAGTATTTCCACCAAAAAAATCTTCTACTTCTCTAATCCTTCGCCTGTGTAATGCTTTAGTTTTTCTGCTTTTGTTAGGTTCAACAATGAAAAAGAAAAAGCGTAAAGGGGAAGTATAAAGAAAGATTTAGAAAAAATAGTGAATTGAAAAGCTAAAAATTCGGTGTGGATGGTGAAGGTATGGAGTATGAGATACTTAAAAGCAAAATTACAACCCAAGAAAATAGTGCATTTGGGTTAACGATACATATCCCGAAACTAAGCAGATACTATTCGGCAGCACCCACAGTCATTTTTCTATAAGCTTTGTGACGAGAGAGTCATGTTTGTGCGGAAAGCAATATCAGATGGGAAATGCGCCCACTTGCGAAAAAAGGCTGAGCGATCAAACCAAGAGGGAAAGCGAGAGACGCAGAGGCAGACAAAACAAGTATCCTACGCCCACTTCCTCTTTCCATGAGCGTGAGCTTTTCTTTCACCCACTTTGAGCCGCTCCCCCCATGTGCTTTGTAGAGCATAGAACGTCACTTGAGCCAAAAATATCAACACGACATACTTCCCTTCCTTCATGATTCGGCAAAGTAGGTAAATTTTGACGAGGTACTATGAGTCTTTTTTTTAGTAAAGAAGTGATTGTATTCGATAAATTTAACGCATTGAAACTGGTTATTGACCCATTCAAAGTCAGATAAGCCTCTAGAAACCCCAAGTTTAAGTCTTGACACTTTTTGTTTTTAACTTGATTGTTAATTTTTAGTTGTTAAAAGTTGTTTGATTATAATTATAACTATTAATGCATTTATTTTCATTAAAAACAAAAGGAAGTGTTATTAGTGTGAAGTTGTATCGGGTGGGGGATAAGGGCCCTTAATTTTTGGTTAATCTTCCCTTTACTACTTCATGGTCATATCCACGAGAACCGAAAATTTATGGGTGAATATTAATACGGTGATATGAAGGATAATGATTTGAAGTATTAATTATTCATGACATTAAATACTAAAGGAAAAAAGAGAATAATATCGGCAAGTGGGGAGAAAAATTGTATCCAAATCAAATATACACCCCTCACTTAGTGCACCTAATACATGAAATTCAATGGAAAGTTTATCTTAAATTTGTCAAACAAACAGAGTGTCTTCTTGTTTTTTCTTTTAGAAATTTGCCTCCATAGGTTGTAGTAATTTCAACAACTATTATCATGACCTCTCCTTAATTTGGCCGGTTAGGACTATGATGGAATGATTAGTAATCATAATTTGGCCTTATTATTTATTAACCTCTTTAATTTCTTCTCGTTTGAAAAGGCTAGATGGTTTATTTATCTTCATTAGATATTTTGTCTTCTTCTTCATTTGCATTTGTGCTGAAAGAGACCCCAGACTCTAAAGTGATGACATTGATGATGAGGCTTCATGTTCTTTAATTTAGTGCCATTAGCTCGTGGGACAATATTTTTCTATTTCCTTTCTAGCCACTAAAAGCTATTGTTTTCCATTTAATTATATGATTAAAAATAAATTAATTTATATTATAATATATTTTTGTGTGGAGTTGTGGTATACCAAAGAGACCAAATTTATTGAAGAACAAGGCCTAATAGCCCCATTGATGCAACCTTAATTATATCACAAGTTGCTGTATTATCTATCTATGATTATTAACCCTTAAACTAGTCCTAATTTCTTTCCTCCCATGTATCAAACAAAGGTTTGAAACTTTTATTTTAAAGGCTTTAGCAATTACATTCTCAAGGTCCATATCATTTAGTAATTAATAGAACTCATTTGCAAAAAGTTGAAGCTTAATTAGGAGACAAAGAATTTGAAGCAAAAGAAACCTGGCTAAAACTCAATACAGTAGATATTATTACTTCTGTGCAATAGGAAAGAAATGGTTAGGAACTAGCACATGAATGCACAGAAACTTGAAATTGCAGCACTTTGAAGATGTCTAGAGTTTTAGACATAGGCACCAAAAAAGCTGATCCACAAGGGGACTAAAACAAATACAAATAGGCATGTGGTTAGCTATAAATCGATAGTCAATATTTGATGACATGATCACATCATGAGAAAGCAGAGAAAGTTGGTGTTGACACAAGGTAAGCAGCAAGCATCTTTTGAGTGGCAAGAGCATGTGGTTTCTGGTTTGTACTCTCCCAGACCATGTGTGGCACAAGGACAAAGTCTGCTGATCCGGGAATTTGCTTGCTTGTCTCTGCACATGATTTTCTGCCTCAAATGATTTGCTCGTATCATCCTTTGATTGATCTACTTGTAGTTGAATACTTCACCACCTGAATACAGAGAGAAGAGGGTCCCATTGTTGCTTGTCATCACTGGCATCTTTTTTGATTTGTTCTTAGATTCTTGATGACGAAGACAATCAAAGTTTGGTTGATATGCTCCCTGTGGAGATTATCCTCTCACTCAACAAGCAATACATTTCTGCGAAGACCATGATATGAAATTTACGAAATTACACAACTGTTAGAACCTAAACCATTAGAAAAATAATGAGGATTCAATAGTAGCCAAAGTTTCTTGGATTTTATCCACTTTCCTTGTCTTGGCTCTCTTGAGAATGGAGTTGGTTCCTCCTGGTTATACAAACAAGGCCAACTCATTTCATCTCTATCTCCGCTTAGGGGGACCTCATAAAACTCGCGGTCCCCTTCCGCCTGCGGTCCTGATAAAGATAAAAAGAGTAGGACCATATGAAACTTAGAAGCAGCCCTGATTACCGCTCAATCCCACATTGATGGGATACCAAAGCCAACACTCCAAGTGCAATCATATATACTAAAGGCTAACCTCTCGACGAAGACACGGAGCCGTGCGGTGAGCACAGAGCGAACTATTCTTTCGCCTTTTACTAAAGAATACCGTGTGCTCGCCGCTGATAGCGGCATACGCCAATTTTTGGAGGGCTCTCTGATGTGGATGAGTCCCTACAATTCTAGTTTAAAGTTTAATAGGCGTTCGAGTTATAGAGTGGAGTGCAACTAGTTTGTTTGATTAGCCAAGTAATGTGAAAGTACATCGTAAGCCAATTCACCACTGCCTTGGAGAAGAAATATCCTGTTACAAATTATTGGAGATTTTGGTGTAGGTTAATCTTAAAGCTTAAAGAGTCAAATGTATCATAAGATTACTATTTTATATACTGATTAAGAATTAGTATTTTATATGTTATAGAAAGAAATTTTAAAGTGAATTTATATGACTGTCATAAATTTATTTATAATAATCTCAATAAATTATTTTTTAAATCCATTTGTAAAGTAAAAAAAATTCATTGCCTATGTATTGAAAAATAGTTTGAAATGATTAATATTTGTTAGAAAATTGATTTTATAACAATAACAAGTATGCAACCTAACGATTAGGATTTGAGATTTTGGGTTGAATATTACATAAATAAATAAATATATTTACAAAATAACAAATAAACCAATTTTGTTACTAAGGCATATAAAAAATGAGATCGTTATAAATGAAAGGCAGTGAATTCAAAGGCCCATAGCAACTGACCCATCTAAGTCCAACCCAATGCAACCTCCACTACCTAACGGCTAGTCTCATTCAAAATCATGATTCTAAACCTCCCCACCGGGCCATCCCCAACTTTTTGGAAACGAGAGAGAATCGGATAATGGATCCAAGGCCAACGCCGTCACGTCTCCGTCCCAAAAATTTTAAATTCCCATGACCACCCTCACTCTTAACGGCTCTTTTTGAACCGCACTCTCATTTACTTTCTTTCTCTTTTCACTTCCGCTCTGCATATTTTCTCTTCGCGATTTTAAAATTTCGAGAACCAGAAAATTACCCAAGAAAAGAAAAAACTTATCGGACATCCCCTCAGATGACAAATCTATAATCAGAAAACCAGGTACTTTTCTAAGGTCATTTTATATTCTCGTTATTTCCGTTTGTTTACTGAGAAATTCAAGAAACCACTGCACCTCCCATGAAAAGAACAAGAAAAGAGCCAAGAAAGTTCAAAATGTAGGGGAAAACTGAGAATTAGTTATTTTGTTGGCTTAGTTTTCGTCAATTTAACAATAATTATCTTATTAACTGCTCGTTGTAATTACTAATTTGTTGTATTGTGAAAGTTTTCTTTAAAAATCTCGTTAATTTTGTATCATGTGGCTTTAGGGTTTTAGTTATTTGATATTTTCAGTTTCAATGTTTCATTTGTTTGTTTAATTAGATCTTACATTTGCACTCCGTTTGCTTTCCTGGAAAAACGTAGAAAAGAAAATGACATTAGATCTTAATTTTTTCTTTTTAAAAAATTACGATTCAGTTTAAAGCACGAACATTTTCTGTATGTCAAAGGAATTCTGACAGATAATATTTATATGCTTATGGAATAGCTACAGCAACAATTTCAATTAATAATCTGTCATTATCTTTGGGACATAATGTTAGCTTTAACATCAACGTAAACTTTTTAGCTAAAAAGATTTGTGCTTTGCCCACTAACAGGTGTAAATTGTAATCTGAAAATATATATTCAGGAAAAAATGGCAATGGAGAAGGTTTATGAAGAGCTAGATGAAGTCAAAGTTGAGAATGAGAAGCTAAGGGCAGATTTCAAAAGCAAAGCAGCATTATGTGAGCATTTGAAAAAAATCCAGAATGAGCAGGTAATGAAAATCCAAGAAGGGAGTTCAAAAATCGAGAAGCAGGCTCAAGAACTTCTTGAAAAAGAAGAAGAAATCTCGGTGGTGAAGCAAGCGAATGAAGATCTTAAATCCAGTCTGAATGAAAAAGAATCTATCATCAAGCAATTGACTGCTGCTAATGCTAAGCTCAGAGTTGAGCGTGATGAGAAGAATCAAAACTGGGAGCAGGAGAATAGAAGGTTGGTATTGGCTTTAGATGAGGCAAATGAGAAGAATATAGATCAAGAACAAAAAATTAATGTGCTTAAGGCGGAGATTGAAGGTCTGAAAGCACACCTGTCAGTTTCACAGAAGAAGCGCTCCGAAGCAGAGAAAAAGGCCAAAAACCCAAAAGAGCTGAGAGAAAGAGATGATCTGTTGGTCAAGGTAGAGGAAGGCAAGAGGAAGGTTGAAGATCAGCTAAAATGGAAGAAGGAGCAGTTCAAACACCTAGAAGAAGCCCACGACAAGCTTCGAGATCAGCTCAAGGTGAGTAAGAAAGAGTGGGAGCAAGAAAAATCAACATTGCTTGATGAGATTTGTTCGCTGCAGACAAGATTAGATTCTCAGATCCGAATTACAGGAGATCTTCAAAACCGGTTACAAATGTGCAACCAAGCCTTGGCTCATGAAGAAACACGAAGAAAGTACCTGGAAGTTGAAATTTCAGAGTTCAAAACACGCTTTGAAAATATTTTTGCTGAATGCCAGGATGCAAAGTCACAACTGGACTGCTTGAATTCCCAGAGGGATAATGAAGTTGCAACTCTGAGACATCTATTGGGCACAAAGGAATCATTTTACAAGGAAATGGAGTATCGAGCAGGAAAACTGGAGCAAGAAAATCAAGAGTTGATGACATCCGTCAGAGAACTCCGGGAAGCCCGATTTCAGGAAGCTGGAAGTTCTTCTTCTCTTTCAAAACTGAAAAACAAGCTCAAAAGTGTGGAGCAGATGCACAAGGAGTGTTCAGCAAATCTTAGGGCTAAAGAAGCTGAATGGAACTCTCAGCGGGAGGAAATGACCAAGAAATTAAATGGCTACAGTTCTCAGTTGGAGAGAAAAGATGCCGCTTTCAAAGTGCTTGAAATGGAACTTGAAGGTTACCTTTCTTCAGCTGTGCAGTTGAAATTGCAGAATGAAGAGATTTCTGTGATGTTACTACTGATGAAGTCAGGAATGTCTGAGGCCCAATTGAAACTTGCAAATGTTGAGGCTGAGCTGGGCCTCTATGAGAAAGAGAGGGTAGAGAATCTTTCTATTCTGAGGCAGCAGCTGGAGATCAAAAATACTGCTCTGGCTAATGCTCAGAGAGACATTGCAGAAGAAGGTGAGAGGACAGCAATTTTAACCAGGAGGGTTGATACCTTAGAACAACTTGAGGATAAGCATCAGCTGATGCAGAAAGAGCTCAACAGATGTAAAGAAATGCTGGAGGAATCATCCAGGTGTCAACTTCGGTTGAAAGAGCAAGCTTTGCAGGTGGACAATGATTCAAAAGGAAAAATTAGAGAAGTCTGTGATGCTTTAGATGTGGCAAATTCTGAACTGGCTGAAGAACAGGAGAAGGTAGCATCTTTGTTAAGGAAAGTTGAGTCCTTGGATATTATTGAAGGACAGCGGCTCCTGATGCAGAAAGAGCTTGAGAGGTATAAAGAAAAGCTTGAGGAAGCATCTAGGTGTCAAATACACTTGGAAAAGCAAGCTTTGCAGATGGAAAGTGAATCCAGAGAGAAACTTCAGGAAGTTTGTGATGCTTTAGAAGCAGCAAAATCTGAATTAACAGAAGAACGAGAAAGAGCAGCTTCATTGATGAAGAGGGTTGAGTCTTTGGATCAAATTGAAGAGCAGTGGCTCCAGACACAGAAAGAGCTTGAGAGGTATAAGGATTTGCTTGAGGAAACATCTAGGAGTCAACGTCAGTTGGAAGAGCAAGCGGTGCATATGAAAAATGAATATGAAGAGAAACTTCGAGAAGTTTGTGATGCTTTAGAAACTGCAAACTTTGAATTGGCTGAAGAACGTGAGAGGACAGCTTATTTAAAGAAGAGGATTGAATCTTCAGATCACTTAGAAGAGCAGTGGGCCCTGAGGCAGAAAGAACTTGACAGGTACAAGGAAATGTTTGAGGAGTCATCTAAGTGCCAAATTCAATTAGAAAAGCAAATGTCGCAGATCGAAAGTGACTCAGAAAGGAAACTAGCAGAAGTTTGCAATGCTTTGGACAAAGCAAATTCTGAATTGGTTGAGAAAATTTGTGAAAGACATGAAATTGAATTTGAATCGTGGATATGGAAAACTATTGCTGAGCGGTTAAAAGCTGACCTTGAAGAAAGCCAGGAACTGCGTAAAAAGTTAGAATCGTCTCTTCTTGCGCAAGTGGAGGTTGGAGAAACTATCAAGCAAGACCTTATCCGTATAACAGAAGAGAAGGAAGGGAGAATAGTTAATCTCCAGCAGCAGATAGTGTCACTAGAGCAAGAGCTCAAAACAAGAGAATTAGAAGCAGTGAGTTCTGCAGAGGAGAGCATTCTTCAAATTACAAGAGAACAGGACAAGATCTTAGAGGATCTCCAGAAAGAGATTGGGTTGCTGGAAGAAGAATCACTTAGAAGGGAAATGGAAGGTGCTGCATTTGCACATATAGGCGCAGAGAGAAAATTTGAGCATGAGAAGGAAAATCTTTTGCGGCTTGTAGAAGAGAAAGATCAGAGAATAGATGGTCTCATGCAGGCTGTCAGGTCAATGGAAGAAGATTTTAATAGCTCATTGAATTCCTTTTCCTCAGAGCTCGCTGAGAAGCAGGCACAGATTAATTTGGTCCACGAAGCTTATGAAAAAATTGCCAGAGCTGAGATTCTGGCTAAGCTAGAAATTGAAGAGAAAAAATTAATGATTGTGGAGTTGGAGGATGACATTCATATTGTACAGGAGAAATTGTTATCGCAAGAAAAATCCCTGTCTGATTCAAAACAGCTAGCATTAAATGTTGAAGCTGAATTGGAAGCAAAGCGTCTGCAAATGAAGAACTTGGCTGATCAGATGGAGGCAAGGCTGAAAACATCAGAGGCTTTGGTTGAGGAGTTTAAGAGTGAAAAGACAAATTTGCTCGAAGACATCATGAAGTTGTCAATGGAGAGGGAAAGTTTGTTCGGATTCATTGGGGGCCTAGGTGACAAGATCAGTGAGTTCTCCAGTGAAGACGCACAGCTGATGGGAATCTTGGGAAGGATAGTGCAGTCTTTTGACAATAACACTTCAGGCTTGAAAGGTGGTGATGAACTTTTTGACTCTCTAAAAGAGAACAAGAATAGTCCTGTTCCTTCTCCGGCAACCAAGAAACCTGATTCCGCCATTGAAGAAAGATCACCATTTAGACAGCTCAACTAACTGCAACTAAGGAAAGAAGCTATTATCAATACAGCTTGTGTGATTGACGGTTTTCTTTTTCTTTTTCTTTTTTGCCCCCATTAACTAAGTTTTTCCGGAAGAATCCATGCAGTTTAAAGCATGGACTTCGTCTTCCTTTTCAGCTTTGTATATGACAGATTCATGCCTGTATAAGCGTTTGTATCTGCCAGTAACAATTGACCACATGATTCATTGTTTCATTTTGAAGAACCAGTTCATAATTTATCATATTATCTTCAGATTTTCTCCTTCTCTGTGGAAGTGGATGGTTGTTGCTGAAGTACTTAATTTTCAGAAAAGCTTGTTGAATACATGTATTCCCATCCTGTGGCCAAAGAGCTAACATTTCAATAAGAAATTTGTTATGCTGCATTGAAGACTTCACATGTTTCTAGCAGTGGAATGCAAATTTATCAAGAAAAAAATGCAGCTTCACACTGTTATGAATCAGTTTTAATTAAGATATTGAAGTCTAAAATTAGCATCCCTGTACGCATATTCTCCTTTCTAGTGTCACCAAACATCTTTTCAAAAACCAGCCTAATTGCACTTCTGAAAAACAATGATGAAATGCTCTTACCCTTTCTTGTGGACTGTTTAAGTTATCGACTTGATAAAACATTTTGTGCTCCCAAACATTAAAGGTTAAGATAAAAGCACCAGCACTTGTATTCTAATGTGTTCAAAAAACGAACAAAAGCCTGCAAAAATAACCTAAACTTGCAGGTCAAGTGTTTCCATTCCAACAACCAAAAAGAGTGCTAGATCCTCTTTGTTCATTCTCAAGTAGTTTGTCAAGAATTTTGAACAACAATACAATGTGTGAAATATATCTGCTGTCATGCCACAGCAAATGAGAAATAGATGCAGCATGCAGAACAGTCACAGAACAATTTAATGCAGAATAAGAATACGGTAACTAGATGGCATTTGCTGCTAACATAATCAATGGTTTTAGGCTGATATCATTATCATGGATTATTATACAACAATGGAAAATTTTACTCACGCCTGCTCCCACTAGATGGTTCAGATTTCTGCAAAAATTCTGACAATCCCTGCCTTAGAGCTCTGAAGTTTACTCCATTGCCAACATAGATGCTAGTGACTCCCATTTTTGATACCTGCAAAAACCATAAACAGATTTAGAAAACGAGGGTATAAAAACTTCAGCAGTTAAGAAACCGAGCATTAATTGTCCATCATAAGAGAAAATTTTACCGCTTCTATGTTCCTATCCTCATCATCAAAGAACAGCATTGAACTAAATGGTACACCAGTCCTCCTATGAATTTTCTGAAAATGCTCGGTTTTATGTGTCCAACTCGAGAATATCTCCTATAACACATGTGAAAATGGAACAAACCGTCCATTAAAAACCCAATTTAACAGAAGTAAAACCCCAATCACGAAAACGAATCATTTCCAGGTATGAGCCCTTCATTCATCTTAAGCACAACCTAATGGCTAATACCATACTATCCCATTAAAAGTGCTTAGAAATTAAAACATATATGGTGGTAAATAGTAATCAAATAAACGACACAAGGACGAGATAAAAAGAACGACAAGAATCGTCCCTCACCTCAGCGACAAACATGGACCGGATTCCTAGTTTATCGAGGAAAGTTTTGGCAATTTGGGGAGTTGGTGATCTAGAAGCTATAGCAATATCAATTCCCTTCTCCTTCAGGGCAAGTAATATGGCTTTAGCATGCTGATATAGATACGGCGTTTCATCCTCATCGCAGCACTCACTAACAACAATCAACATCAAGAAAACAATAAAATGGATCACCACCACATTTCCTACAATTTCTAAATAGTAGTTATTAACAGTTAGAAATTGGAGCGGAAATTGTACCAATAAAAAGGCCAGAGAGTATAATCGAGATCGAATACGACCAAACGAGGCAGCTTCTGGAATTGGCTGATAATCTCCAGCGCTTCCTTCTTCGCTTTCTCCTCCCCTCCCATGTTTCTCGCTCGCTTGCAAATTCCAAAACGCAACCTTATGCAGCCGTTTTACATCCAGTTCCATAATTATAAAAAAAAAAAAACGAAAAAACAGCGACTGATAGATTTTTTTTTTCTTTTGTTCGCAACAAAAAGAAAGGGACGAGCCGCCACGGATGCCAACGTGGCAATCCACGTGGCTAACTATTCACCACTTTAGCAAATATAATTTCGCGAGCGTACATCATTGGCGCATAGTGCGCGGCACAGGTTAATTCTCTCTCTCTCTCTCTCTGCCTTTCTCAACGAATCTCCTGGTAGAAAAAATCGAGAAGAGCTAGTCTCTGAATTTCTGGGGAAAGCTTTTCGACGCCTGAAATTCTCCGCTCCGTCGTCGTTTCTTCCTCTTTAAAGTAACTATTATTTCCAAAGCCTTTAGAATTTATGTATATATTTATGCTTTTTTAAGAAGATTCTTCATTTCCAAACTGGGAATTCACTTGAAACTTTCTCATATTTAGCTTTGTTCTCACTTTGTTTTTGATAATTATATTTAAGATTCATGTTAACTCGGGTACTTAAAACTTTGCCTGTGAGTAGAAATTTTTTTTTTTGTTAATTTCATTGCTTTTATCCGCTTTATTTTTTTTCATTACAATTTGAATTGATGAAAGTTTTTTTCTTTAATTTTTTTTGCTTGATTTTATGTAATCTTGGATTATCAGAATTGATTCTCCGTCTCTAATAATTAAAGTTGTCTTCCTTTTCTTCTTCCTTTTTGTTTGGTTAAATTACCGCTCAAAATTATGTTACCCTGTGGTGGAATTTTGAAATTTTCGAATGGGAAATTGATTAGGCTTTAAGGAATATTTTATTGTTCTTACTGATTATACTATTATTAATAAAAAATTATTATCTTTTGTTGCCGCATGAAATTCGCAATTTTGCTATGGCAGGTTGAAGAGTTGTGAGATTTTGGAATAGTGTTTCCCTTTATTAATATCGATTTGGAGTGTAAATCTTAGCTATTGCTGGAATACATTGTGGGCTTATGCTACTAGTGACACCCTGTAAAAGAGCGGTCTCACTTCTACAATGTCTCTTGCTGGTTCTTTGCAATTGTCCCATGATTTGGGACTTTGCAGGAACCAGGGATACAATAAAAAGTTTAAGGTACAGGATTCCTCCCTCCTTGTCTCTAAGAAAGCATATTGTATGCTGTTTGGCGTATTTTTTTAATTTATGTATTTGAATTTTTCTTTTTCTTTTACCGTTTTGTGTTTTCAGAGTGTAATGGGAAGGAGCAAGCCGCATTTATTGAGTGCTACCCTCTCATCTCGTTCTTTGGTATGACTTCCAGCTCTAAGACTGGTGCTTCTTTGTTTAGGATACTGTTTCTCTGCTGTTAGGTGACTGAGATTATGAACATTGAATTGTCAAAAAGAAGAAAAGGTGTCGCCTTATCAAGTGCATGCATATCTGCAATATGCATGTAGGATTCTTGTTGCTTAAGTTTTCTTAGCTGTCTTGTCTTGGTTTTTGTGGTTTGCTTCAAATTTGGTTTAGCCAAGTTAATTATAGATGCATTACTTGTATGAATGGACATTAGTATGATAGCTTTTGTTTGTCAATATCATTGTTTCAAAGCGCATGGAAACTCTCACGAAGTGTAATTTGCAGGTAAGTGTTTCTGCATTGTAGCATATTGTCATTAATTTGTCTATTTCAATCTCTCAATCACTTTAACAGTTATTATTTCAGTGATTGAACTATATTGTCAGAATTATTCTGGATGAAAGGCTAGATTTATGTTCTCCTTTTAACTTTTCACGTAAATATTACTTGGCTATCCCCATAGACTCTTAGAAGCTGAAACCTTTGGTTTTATTGTCTACATTAGTGATTATATAATTGCAATTGTAGTTTGATGCCATACACTGCTTTGTATCCCTTCGAAAGGTGTTCTCGAGATATTTTTTCAATTTTTAGTGATGTTTGAGGATATCTTTGTCTTCTTCCCTTTTTGCCACAGGTTCTGCAGCAAGATTCTTGGAGAATTCGCCTCTCTGACAGTTTGTACAGGCCAATACATTCTGTTCCATACAGAAACAATGCTTTTAGGTGTCATGCTTTTCGAGTACCAGGCCAGATATTTGAACTTCCTGGTGTAAAAGCTGTATCTGTTGCAGTGACAAGGTGCCCTTTTTCCCCTGTTCAGTCATTTACTTAAATGTGCAAGCATATTTGTTTTATTGAACTTCGGGATCGTTTGTGCGGTTATCTATTTCATATGGATAAATGCATTTTCTTATAATTTCAGCATTTCTAGTATTACTTTTTACTAGGATTCAAGTTCTAAGTGTCTCTAACTATTATTTAGGAGTAATTACTTTCTTCTGCTTCAGTTAATTGATATTTACATGTGGTTTCATGTTTCCATGACAAGCATATTGTATAATTCTGTAAAAAAAATAAGGTTGCTTTTGGGTATTATTTTAATGTTTACAAACTGCAATGATTTAATTGCAGTTAATATTAAGCCCTCCGTATCATGCAGGTCATATAATATCTTACAAGGTAGTCCTCTTGTATTTAAGTTGGTTCCAGCATTCAGTATTATAATTTTTGCCCTATGGGGTGTTGCACCACTTATCCGACAGGGTAGAAGCCTCCTTTTTCATGTACGTGCACTCCTTGAAGTTGGTTCTTAATTCTGTTATTTACCGTGGTTAATATACGTCTGGCCAAATTGGGTCAATGCATTATCTAATATTCTAAGATTACCTGCAGAAGAGTGATAATAGCTGGAAGAAGAGTAGAACACTTTTTATTACAACCTCTTATATTCAACCTTTGCTGCTGTGGACTGGAGCAATACTCATATGCAGGTGCCACTATCATGATGTGTTTTTGAAATGCAAAAGGAGCTCTGTATTTTGCTGTCATAAAATGCAAAATCTAGTTTCAAGCGTTCAATAAGCATGCATATTATTTGTGTACTTCTTGCAGAACACTGGATCCATTAGTACTTCCTTCAGAAGCTAGCCAAGTTGTTAAGCAACGGCTTTTAAATTTTGTAAGATCATTGTCGACTGTGCTGGCCTTCGCATATTGCTTATCTAGGTGAGCATGCATTCTTCTCTGTTTAAATCTTTCATCATAAAATGCTTTATGAGGATGGTCTCTGGCTTTAGTATTATTTAATATTGTTTTTGAAATTTTGGTATTATTTAATATAACAGACAAACATTGCTTTGTTGCTGTTGAGCTCATCAGTGAATTTGTTACTGAAGTCCAGTTATATTTATTCAAAAAAAAAAAGAGCTGAAAAGAAAGCAATCCACTTCCAGTTTGTTTTGCACAAGTGTTTCTCTCTAAAATAATCTAATGAAAGTCATAAAAATAACCTTTCAACTATATCAACTAAAATTTTGTTAGGAGGAAAATGGTGACAGCTAAAGTTGTGAGGAGAAACATGGGGGAAGATATGTGTTGCGCACATCTAGGGCTAGTATGAAGTATGAATTGATTTGTCGTTGGATCTATAATATTTCTGAATCTTGTTCTACTGAAATTGATTTCTCAATGTTGATAATGTTTACCTGGTTGAATACTTCTTGATAGTTGTTTTCTAAAACACTTCCATGCAGCATGATTCAGCAACTGCAGAAATTCTTCATGGAGACAAACGAGACCACTGATGATACGAGAAATGTAGGTCCCATTGCTGTAGCATAAACCATTTGATATTGATTACTAATCTTCTGGTTATTGCTATTGTTTATTGCAAAAGAATTGAAGTGCATGCGGAGTGTCACTCTGATGCCTCCATTCATTACAGAGAGACCTATACTACACATCAGTTACCTTTCTTTACGTTTATTTATGTACATACTTTTCTTGGTTGTATTAAGGTAGCCCAAATTGTGATGTGTTCTAACTAACTCATAAACTTCTCTCGTTCTTTCGGCAGATGGGTTTCCAGTTTGCAGGGAAAGCTATATACTCTGCAGTTTGGATTGCCGCTGTGTCATTGTTCATGGAGTTGCTTGGTTTCTCTACCCAGAAGTGGCTAACTGCTGGAGGTCTTGGGACAGTTTTGCTGACTCTTGCTGGTCGTGAGGTACACCTAAATATCATTTTCATACTAATTCATTGCAACTTATAGTTTTTCTGGAATATGCTTCACATTCTTGGTGGTACCAATGGACAATTCTTTCTTTTTTTTTTTTAAGTAAAAATACTTCATTTTAACTGCATTTTTGCAAGAATATTATAGATGATATAGGACAGGAATGTGGGTTTGCATACAAAAATCTGATTATATGGTGGGCAAGAACTTGTGGTTGAACTTGGAGGTTGCTTTGGTAAGGGTTCGGTAGGTTTAAAGAGACTGATTAAGGAGTGGTCGTAAATCTGAAACAATGCTAGAAATAAGGGATAAGAGGAAGAAGAAGATAAAGATATATGCTCCACACCCACAGTTAGAAAACGCTTCATACAATCCAGAGATAGCATAACCAATCCTGCATCGATAAAATCTGCAAAATTATATTAAACTTGTTCTTTATCAATTGAAAGAGATAACGTACTTACTATAGTGTTCTAGCAGTCCTATTCTCACAAGGACTTAGAGATAGGAAACCACCAAAATTTGAACTATTAAAACAATAACAGAAGGAAACTGTAAAATAAACCCTTTAGGCTCAAATCGTGGGATTTTCTGCGAAGTTGGAAATTGCTAGAGTATCCCAGAAAACCCCAGGAAAACAAGAAATGAAATCAAACCCACAACTTTTAACATATGAAACATAAACTAGTACTTTTTTGTTTTATCTTTTTCATGTCCTAAACCAGTCCAAGATGAAATAAAGATCAGGATTCCAAACTTTTTGAAAGTTAATCTTGACTTTTCTTGATCCCTTTATTGTCTGTATCAGTATATGTATTTTCCAGTGCTTGACATTTTGTCGTATGTTAATGTAGATATTCACAAATTTTCTCTCAAGTGCAATGATTCATGCAACCCGACCTTTTGTTGTGAATGAATGGATTCAAACAAAGATTGAGGGATATGAAGTTTCTGGTACCGTTGAGGTTTGTATTTGAGCCCCATCTCTGAATAAAGCTGTTTAGAGAAAAGGTGGACATCTTACTTAAATATACTTTATGATTATGGTGTTTGTTTTAGATCTCCAAATTATGATTGGGTTTTAATGATGTGATTCCCTTAGTGCACTGAAAAAGCAACAGGCATCATTTGAAGATTTTCTTATATGTATCTTAATGTTCTTTTCATATTCAGCATGTTGGTTGGTGGTCACCAACAATAGTAAGAGGGGAAGATCGTGAAGCAGTTCATATTCCAAACCATAAATTTACAGTAAATGTTGTGAGAAATCTAAGTCAGAAAACTCATTGGCGCATTAAAACTCACCTGGCCATCAGTCACTTGGATGTCAATAAGATTAATGTAAGGAGTTATCCCAGCATGTAATCAATTCTAATTCAGCTTTGGAGACACTGGATTGCCTTTAGAGTGTTTCCTTTTTATACATTTTTTGTGGATCCCTTTTGTTTGTGCAGAATATAGTTGCCGACATGCGCAAGGTCTTGGCCAAGAATCCTCAGGTTGAGCAGCAGAGATTGCACAGAAGAGTATTTCTAGAAAATGTCAATCCTGAAAATCAGGCTCTTTTGGTTCGTGTTGAACATCTGAACTTTTTATGTGATCATTCCTTTCATCATGACTTGGTGACTTGTTTTACAATCATCACTCTTTGATAGATTCTTTTGTCAGCAATGTCGCAAGACATTAAAAGGATTTGCCTCATCCAGTGTCTTTTTATATTTTATGTCAAGTGGTATGAGGGTGTGATGTGGTTAGATACCTTTTCCATTCAAATCTTACCAACCAAAAGGCATTTTGCAATCTGTTTATGGTAGCAGGTGCTTTGTCTTTAAAGTCGAATCATAGCAACCTCAGAGTACTGACCTTTTCCTGATGCCTTTTTGAGTGATGTTTAAATTTTTATACTTTATTGATATGGTCTATGTATATTTCCTTTAAGCATTTCTAAGCATCTGTATAATTCAAGAACTACCATTTTTAGTTTCTTTCTCTTAAAACTTTTGACAAGAGGTATAATAAACATATTTATGGTTTGCCCCTTTCTGGTATAATGAGCAACATAATTTAAGATTTTGAAGATTTATAAAATGAGAAAAGAAGAAACATGAATTTTATTTCTAGCACTGAGACCTGACATCTTAGATGCATTAGATATTGTGCAAGCTTGTGTCTATCATCTATGTCTGATGATTTTCTTTCCATCATTCTTTCTTATTTGACAGATACTGGTGTCCTGTTTTGTAAAGACTTCCCATCTTGAAGAGTATCTATGTGTCAAGGTAAGAGGATATTTGTATTGAAATTTCTACCTTTTAATGATGAATGTGGCCTGTGCAAGTGGATTTCAGGGTGTTTGGGTGCATCAATGACAATGGCTGTAGTACAACATGCTAGAAAAATTTGCTTATAACTTTGTCGGCAGCATTAAATGCTTGCCAGTATGGTATTATTAATTTGGTACAGATCCCAAAGAATATTAAAATAATCAATTATATCAAACAAGTATCTGAAATGAATCACTGTCCAACATTTGGAGTGGTATAGCAAATAAATATTTAAAGACAACTTATACACAGTTTTCTGTTGAATTAAGTTTGCGTATATTTTATTAGAAGGCTGCTCAAGAAGCCTTTCATAGATGTTATCCTCTTTATCACAAGCAATAGTTTTATAGAGTTATCCTTTCATTTGTCCTTTTTTTGCTGGTATATGCCTGCATTAGGGTGCTAATGTAACATTCTATAACTTCTGTTGGTTTGTTATTAAAAAAGAAGCCTTTTGATTATTTTTAGAATATTTCTTGTCGGCGAAAGTATCTTTTTTTACGGTTGATATATTTGAGTGGATCCATTATTTGTCTCTGTGGTTGTGATTCAGGAAGCTATACTTTTGGATCTCCTTAGGGTCATCAGCCATCACCGTGCCCGGCTTGCCACACCAATTCGCACTTTGCAGAAAATTTATAGTGATGCTGACTTGGAGAATATACCATTTGCAGACTCTGTCTATAGCCATGGTGGAGTGCCATCTAACAGGCCTCTGTTACTCATTGAACCGTCTTACAAGATCAATGGTGAAGATAGAATAAAAGGCCGTTCCTCACGTCCAGCTGGAGAACAAGACAGTAAAACCACAGCTCGGCCTCGTGCTGACACTAAAGCAGACAAGGCAGGAGCAACACAAAAGCCTGACTCCAAGGCTAAAGGAGCACCATCAATTGAAACCAAAGCAGATGCCAAGATTGGAGAAACTCCAAATTCTGACACCAAGGAGGACCTTAAGGTTGCATTTGCATCAACATCTGATCTCAAGACAGATGATAAAGTGGCCATGAAATCACCATCTAAATCTGTCCCGAAAAAAAGTTCTAATGCCATTGAAACATATAGTCCTGACCAAAAAGTTCTCGATTCAATCTCTGATAATTCGCCCCAAAACAAAATGGTCACTGACAAGCAACAGAAAATTGCAAGGCAGAGTAGCAAGTTAGATAATCCTTCAGGATCCTCACCAGATGCCGGTGTTGACAAAGCAGGTGGGTTACGAGAACCTCTCCAATCAAAACAGGAAGGTGAGAAGCTGCCAGTCACTCAGCCACCAATAGCAAGACCTGTGTTGGAGGAAAATATAGTTCTTGGTGTTGCATTAGAGGGCTCAAAGAGAACACTACCCATTGAAGAAGGGATGACTCCATCCCCAGCAGATGCAAAAGAAATGGCTTCTGCAAGCCGGAATGGAAGTGGATCCACTGCTGAGGATAAGAAAGATGGTCAGGTTCGGTCCTCTCCTAGTACCCCTGACGAACAGTGATGTATGTGAAAGCTAACTACTGAACCCCTGAGCCAACTAGTTGAATTATCTAACACTTCTCCTGACACCTACGCTGTGCAGCTGTATTTTCATCAAATTGTCCCATGCGTGCATATTTTCTTCTGATCACTCTTTCATTATTAATTTTCAAAATCTGTTTTATCTTGAAAGGCTCGGCAATATATCAATTTCCATTTTACATTTTTGATGATTGTAGAATCAATATTGTAGAATCAATCAATATTAAAAGCAATTTGAGGCTGGTTTTGCATGGTTCATTAGACCAAGATGTTGGCAAATAATCTAGGACTGCAATTGAGCAGATTAGTTGCTCTGCAAGTATACTGGCTGCTGCTCTACAGAAGCAGAGCAACATTCACGCTGTCATTAGAAGTTGCCGACTGTGTTGCGTGTTTATCTTTTTCCCTTTTTTTCTTCTCTTGATTTCATTGTGGTTAATGAATCCAGAACTCCATGAACCACAGCCTTCAAACAAAGCAAACCCATGGCTGATCTTTAGACCGTGCATTAAAAAGTCAATTCAGCAGAGAGCAGTCTGAGCTTTGACCCACCGGAATACTTGACGGAAACAAGGCCGGCAAAGGGAAAATGAGAGAAAAGCAATCCTCTACCCAATTGATCACCCATTCTCTCTAGTAATTGAACTCTTTGCAGCTTAGTAAAAATATAATAATAGACAAGACATAGCTAATCTACTTTCATTAAAAGCAGATATTGAATATCAATAACAATGCCAATTCTAATATTGATCCAGACAACAAACTTGCTTCTAAATAAAGCATCTTTTAAATCCCCTGGGACATCACTCATCAATCGCTCTTGCCCTCCTGAGATCCAATCTCTTGCAAGTAATGTTCCGCTTCCAAGGCTGCCATGCACCCTGCATAGTTGCAAAACAAACAAATTTCAAGTCGGCTAGATGAGAATAAACAAAACTTAATGTAGCAGCAAATATGCATGTTATGTACATAAAATCATAATTTTGCTGATTCAAATGGAAATGCATTTCAGTTTGCCATAGGAACTACTATCATGGAAAGTATACAAACAGAGCAATTGCAGATGATAAGCCAGTGATTGGAAATATTCTGCAGCTTATTTCCTTTTCATAATATGTCCGCCATCATGAATTTTACAGTAGCTTTTTTTCTAAAAGAACCATGTCACCAAGTTTTCAAGAGTCTAAAGTGAGGTTGAAGAGTTCTCCGGTCCCTCCCCTGCAAGCGCATGTGTTTTCTAATTTTCTCGTTCTTCAAAGAGAAAAGGAGTGAAGATTCATCTAAAGATGGAACATACGATAAATTAATGTTTGGTTAGATCTTATTCTTACATGTAAAATGACAAGCAAATATCCAATCTATGCCTTAGGCGACTGCTTCTTAGCTTATGCAATCCGTGCCAGTTTATGTCATGTAAGCAAGCTTGATGGTTGATCACAATCAAAGAGTAAGGAAAATCAAGGAAGACAACAAACATGTGAAGGTAAAAGGACTAACCAGTGCCAGCAGCAGTAACAGCTTGCCTGTACTTCTTATCCTGGACATCTCCAGCAGCAAAAACGCCGGGCACGCTGGTCTGAGTTGTACCTGGCTTAGTGAGAATGTAGCCATCTGAATCAAGCTGCAGCTGGCCTTCCAAGAACTTGGTGGCGGGCTCGTGCCCAATGGCAAAGAACAAGCCAGAAACTTTCAAATCAGAAACCTCCCCAGTGAGCAGATTCTTCACCTTGAGCCCTCCCAAAACCCCTCTCTCCCCATCCCCATACGCCTCCACCACCACCGAATTCCATATCACCTCTATCTTAGGATTGGAAACAGCCCTGCTCTGCATGATCTTGGACGCCCTAAAGGTGTCTCTCCGGTGAATGATGTACACCTTGGAAGCGTACTTAGTGAGGTAGGTGGATTCCTCCATTGCAGAGTCACCCCCACCAATCACTGCCAGAGGCTTGTCCCTGAAGATTGGGGCCGCCCCATCACACACCGCGCAAGCTGAGATTCCTTTGTTCCAAAAGCCCCCTGGCCCATCCCCTGAACCCTGGAAATTCAGCCGCTTTGCTACAGCCCCTGTGGTCACAATCACCGAGTCAGCCAGGACGGTTTTCGCATCGGTGATGATCCTGAACGGAGACGAAGAAAGGTCAACCTTGTTGACGGTTTCAGTGTAGATGGCGGTGCCAAAGCGGAGCGATTGATTGCGGCAGCGGTCCATAAGCTCCATGCCCATGATGCCGTCTGGGAATCCAGGGAAGTTCTCGACGTCCGTTGTGGTGGTCAGCTGACCGCCAGGGGCGATATCGTTAGCCATCCAGCCCTCGAAGAGAATGGGCTTTAGCTCAGCACGGGCGGTGTAGATGGCGGCCGTGTGGGCAGCGGGCCCACTGCCGATGATGCAAACCTTTGTCCTGAGAGGAGAGTCCATGGCAGAAGTGGCGGAGTTGGAAAAAGATACTGCGGCGGTAACGGTTGCTGCAGCGGAAGTGGTAGCGAGGCCAACCAAAGTGCGGGCTTTTCTCCACAAGGTTTTCAGCCTGCTAGGGTTAGACCGGTAATTCATTTGGGTTTTGATGGACGCGTGATTTTTGGACCTTTTTTTTTTTTATTCTTTTTCTAATTTTCTTCTCTTTTGGGGGGTTTTCAGTTGTAGTTGTTGGCGCCAAAACAAGTCTAGTTTATTTATTTAAAAGAAGGGAGATTTGTTTGTGAGGTATAAGTATTTGTATTGGTTGTGACTTGTGAGAATCCAATTCGCCAATTGCTTACCAATATTTATGTATATGCAAATGCAATGCTTGATTGTTAGCTACTCTCAGATTCTTCCAGACTTTCTTCGTGTTAAGTAAGTATATACGTTGTAACCCGTTTCAAGTTTCTTTCCTTTCTTGCCTTGGTATCTTCTCCCTTATGTGCCTATAATAAAATACGTGCAAGGATATGAATGTTAAATTCTCCGCTCCGTCGTCGTTTCTTCCTCTTTAAAGTAACTATTATTTCCAAAGCCTTTAGAATTTATGTATCTATTTATTTATGCTGTTTTAAGAAGATTCTTCATTTCCAAACTTGGAATTCACTTGAAACTTTCTCATATGTAGCTTTGTTCTCACTTTGTTTTTGATAATTATATTTAAGATTCGTGTTAACTCGGATACTTAGAACTTTGCCTGTGAGTAGAAATTTTTTGTTTTTTTTATTAATTTCATTGCTTTTATCTGCTTTATTTTTTTTCATTACAATTTTGAACTGATGAAAGTATTTTTCTTTAATTTTTTTTTGCTTGATTTTATGTAATCTTGGCTTATCAGAATCGATTCTCCGTCTCTAATAATTAAAGTTGTCTTCTTTTTCTTCTTCCTTTTTGTTTGGTTAAATTACCGCTCAAAATTATGTTACCCTGTGGTGGAATTTTGAAATTTTCGAATTGGAAATTGATTGGGCTTTAAGGAATATTTTATTGTTCTTACTGATTATACTATTATTAATAAAAAATTATTATCTTTTGCTGCCTCATGAAATTCGCAATTTTCTATGGCAGGTTGAAGAGTTGTGAGATTTTGGAAAAGTGTTTCCCTTTATTAATATCGATTTGGAGTGTAAATCTTAGCTATTGCTGGAATACATTGGGGGCTTATGCTACTCGTGACACCCTGTAAAAGAGCGGTCTCACTCCTGCAATGTCTCTTGCTGGTTCTTTGCAATTGTCCCATGATTTGGGACTTCGCAGGAACCAGGGATACAATAAAAAGTTTAAGGTACAGGATTCCTCCCTCCTTGTCCCTAAGAAAGCATATTGTATGCTGTTTGGCGTATTTTTTTAATTTATGTATTTGAATTTTTCTTTTTTCTTTTACCGTTTTGTGTTTTCAGTGTAATGGGAAGGAGCAAGTCGCATTTATTGAGTGCTACCCTCTCATCTCGTTCTTTGGTATGACTTCCAGCTCTAAGACTGGTGCTTCTTTGTTTAGGATACTGTTTCTCTGCTGTTAGGTGACTGAGATTATGAACATTGAATTGTCAAAAAGAAGAAAAGGTGTCGCCTTATCAGGTGCATGCATATCTGCAACATGCATGTAGGATTCTTGTTGCTTAAGTTTTCTTAGCTGTCTTGTCTTGGTTTTTGTGGTTTGCTTCAAATTTGGTTAAGCCAAGTTAATTATAGATGCATTACTTGTATGAATGGACATTAATATGATAGCTTTTGTTTGTCAATATCATTGTTTCAAAATGCATGGAAACTCTCACGAAGTGTAAATTGCAGGTAGGTGTTTCTGCATTGTAGCATATTGTCATTAATTTGTCTATTTCAATCTCTCAATCACTCTAACAGTTATTATTTCAGTGATTGAACTATATTGTCAGAATTATTCTGGATGAAAGGCTAGATTTATGTTCTCCTTTTAACTTTTCACGTAAATATTACTTGGCTATCCCCATAGACTCTTAGAAGCTGAAACCTTTGGTTTTATCGTCTATATTAGTGATTATATAATTGCAATTGTAGTTTGATGCCGTGCACTGCTTTGTATCCCTTCGAAAGGTGTTATCGAGATTTTTTTTCAATTTTTAGTGATGTTTGAGGATATCTTTGTCTTCTTCCCTTTTTGCCACAGGTTCTGCAACAAGATTCTTGGAGAATTCGCCTCTCTGACGGTTTGTGCAGGCCAATACATTCTGTTCCATACAGAAACAATGCTTTTAGGTGTCATGCTTTTCGAGCACCAGGCCAGATATTTGAACTTCCTGGTGTAAAAGCTGTATCTGTTGCAGTGAGAAGGTACCCTTTTTCCCCTGTTCAGTCATTTACTTAAATGTGCAAGCATATTTGTTTTATTGAACTTCGGGATCGTTTGTGCGGTTATCTATTTCATACGGATAAATGCATTTTCTTATTATTTCAGCATTTCTAGCATTACTTTTTACTAGGATTCAAGTTCTAAACATGTCTCTAACTATTATTTAGGAGTAATTACTTTCTTCTGCTTCAGTTAATTTATATTTACATGTGGTTTCATGTTTCCATGACAAGCATATTGTATAATTCTGTAAAAAAAATAAGGTTGCTTTTGGGTATTATTTTAATGTTTACAAACTGCAATGATTTAATTGCAGTTAATATTAAGCCCTTCGTATCATGCAGGTCATATAATATCTTACAAGGTAGTCCTCTTGTATTTAAGTTGGTTCCAGCATTCAGTATTATAATTTTTGCCCTATGGGGTGTTGCACCACTTATTCGACAGAGTAGAAGCCTCCCTTTTCATGTATGTGCACTCCTTGAAGTTGGTGCTTAATTCTGTTATTTACCATGGTTAATATACGTCTGGCCAAATTGGGTCAATGCATTATCTAATACTCTAAGATTACCTGCAGAAGAGTGATAATAGCTGGAAGAAGAGTAGAACACATTATATTACAACCTCTTATATTCAACCTTTGCTGCTGTGGACTGGAGCAATACTCATATGCAGGTGCCACTATCATGATGTGTTTTTGAAATGCAAAAGGAGCTCTGTATTTTGCTGTTATAAAATGCAAAATCTAGTTTCAAGCGTTCAACAAGCATGCATGTTATTTGGGTACTTCTTGCAGAACACTGGATCCATTAGTATTTCCTTCAGAAGCTAGCCAAGTTGTTAAGCAACGGCTTTTAAATTTTGTCAGATCATTGTCAATTGTGCTGGCCTTCGCATAGTGCTTATCTAGGTGAGCATGCATTCTTCTCTGTTTAAATCTTTCATCATAAAATGCTTTATGAGGATGGTCTCTGGCTTTAGTATTATTTAATATTTTTTTTGAAATTTTAGTATTATTTAATATAACAGACAAACATTGCTTTGTTGCTGGTGAGCTCATCAGTGAATTTGTTGCTGAAGTCCACTTATATTTATTCAAAAAAAAGAGCTAAAAAGAAAGCAATCCACTTCCAGTTTGTTTCCTACAAATGTTTCTCTCTAAAATAGTCTAATGAAAGTGATAAATATAACCTTCCAACTATATCAACTAAAATTTTGTTAGGAGGAAAATGGTGACAGCTAAAGTTGTGAGGAGAAACATGGGGGAAGGTATGTGTTGCGCACATCTAGGGCCAGTATGAAGTATGAATTGATTTGTCGTTGGATCTATAATTTTTCTGAATCTTGTTCTACTGAAATTGATTTCTCAATGTTGATAATGTTTACCTAGTTGAATACTTCTTGATAGTTGTTTTCTAAAACACTTCCATGCAGCATGATTCAGCAACTGCAGAAATTCTTCATGGAGACAAACGAGACCACTGATGATACGAGAAATGTAGGTGCCATTGCTGTAGCATAAACCATTTGATATTTGATTACTAATCTTCTTGTTATTGCTATTGTTTATTGCAAAAGAATTGAAGTGCATGCGAAGTGTCACTCTGATGCCTCCATTCATTACAGAGAGACCTATACTACACATCAGTTACCTTTCTTTACGTTTATTTATGTACATACTTTTCTTGGTTGTATTAAGGTAGCCCAAATTGTGATGTGTTCTAACTAATTCATAAACTTCTCTCGTTCTTTTGGCAGATGGGTTTCCAGTTTGCAGGGAAAGCTATATACTCTGCAGTTTGGATTGCCGCTGTGTCATTGTTCATGGAGTTGCTTGGTTTCTCTACTCAGAAGTGGCTAACTGCTGGAGGTCTTGGGACAGTTTTGCTGACTCTTGCTGGTCGTGAGGTACACCTAAATATCATTTTCATACTAATTCATTGCAACTTATAGTTTTTCTGGAATATGCTTCACATTCTTGGTGGTACCAATGGACAATTCTTTCTTCTTCTTTTTTAAAGTAAAAATACTTTATTTTAACTGCATTTTAGCAAGAATATTATAGGTGATATAGGACAGGAATGTGGGTTTGCATACAAAAATCTGATTATATGGTGGGCAAGAACTTGTGGTTGAACTTGGAGGTAGCTTTGGTAAAGGTTTGGTAGGTTTAAAGAGACTGATTAAGGACTAGTCGGAAATCTGAAACAATGCTAGAAATAAGGGATAAGAGGAAGAAGAAGATAAAGATATATGCTCCACACCCACAGTTAGAAATCGCTTCATACAATCCTGAGATAGCATAACTGATCCTGCATTGATAACATCTGCAAAATTATATTAAACTTGTTCTTTATCAATTGAAAGAGATAACGTACTTACTTATAGTGTTCTAGCAGTCCTTTTCTCACAAGGACTTAGAGATAGGAAACCACCAAAATTTGAACTATTAAAACAATAACAGAAGGAAACTGTAAAATAAACCCTTTAGGATCAAATCGTGGGATTTTCTGCTAAGTTGGAAATTGCTAGAGTATCCCAGAAAACCCCAGGAAAACAAGAAATGAAATCAAACCCACAACTTTTAACATATGAAACATAAAACTAGTACTTTTTTGTTTTATCTTTTTCCTGTCCTAAACCAGTCCAAGATGAAATAAAGATCAGGATTCCAAACTTTTTGAAAGTTAATCTTGACTTTTCTTGATCCCTTTATTGTCTGTATCAGTATATGTATTTTCCAGTGCTTGACATTTTGTTGTATGTTATTGTAGATATTCACAAATTTCTCTCATGTGCAATGATTCATGCAACTCGACCTTTTGTTGTGAATGAATGGGTTGAAACAAAGATTGAGGGATATGGAGTTTCTGGTACCGTTGAGGTTTGTATTTGAGCCCTGTCTCTGAATAAAGCTGTTTAGAGAAAAAGGTGGACATCTTACTTAAATATACTTTATGATTATGGTGTTTGTTTTAGATCTCCAAATTATGATTGGGTTTTAATGATGTGATTCCCTTAGTGCACTGAAAAAGCAACAGGCATCATTTGAAGATTTTCTTATATGGATCTTAATGTTCTTTTCATATTCAGCATGTTGGTTGGTGGTCACCAACAATAGTAAGAGGGGAAGACCGTGAAGCCGTTCATATTCCAAACCATAAATTTACAGTAAATGTTGTGAGAAATCTCAGTCAGAAAACTCATTGGCGCATTAAAACTCACCTGGCCATCAGTCACTTGGATATCAATAAGATTAATGTAAGGAGTTATCCCAGCATGTAATAAATTCTAATTCACCTTTGGAGACATTGAATTGCATTTAGAGTGTTTCCTTTTTATACATTTTTTGTGGATCCCTTTGTTTGTGCAGAATATAGTTGCCGACATGCGCAAGGTCTTGGCCAAGAATCCTCAGGTTGAGCAGCAGAGATTGCACAGAAGAGTATTTCTAGAAAATGTCAATCCTGAAAATCAGTCTCTTTTGGTTCGTGTTGAACATCTGAACTTTTTATGTGATCATTCCTTTCATCATGACTTGGTGAATTGTGTTCCAATCATCACTCTTTGATAGATTCTTTTGTCAGCAATGTCGCAAGACATTAAAAGGATTTGCCTCATCCAGTGTCTTTTTATATTTTATGTCAAGTGGTATGAGGGTGTGATGTGGTTAGATACCTTTTCCATTCAAATCTTACCAACCAAAAGGCATTTTGCAATCTGTTTATGGTAGCAGGTGCTTTGTCTTTAAAGTCGAATCATATCAACCTCGGAGTACTGACCTTTTCCTGATGCCTTTTTGAGTGATGTTTCAATTTTTATACTTTATTGATATGGTCTATGTATATTTCCTTTAAGCATTTCTAAGCATCTGTATAATTCAAGAACTACCATTTTTAGTTTCTTTCTCTTAAAACTTTTGACAAGAGGTATAATAAACATATTTATGGTTTGCCCCTTTCTGGTATAATGAGCAACAATAATCTAAGATTTTGAAGATTTATAAAATGAGAAGAGAATAAACATGAATCTTATTACGGGCACTGAGACCTGACATCTTAGATGCATTAGATATTGTGCAAGCTTGTGTCTATCATCTATGTCTGATGAGTTTCTTTCCGTCATTCTTTCTTATTTGACAGATACTGGTGTCCTGTTTTGTAAGGACTTCCCATCTTGAAGAGTATCTATGTGTCAAGGTAAGAGGATATTTGTATTGAAATTTCTACCTTTTAATGATGAATGTGGCCTGTGCAATTGGATTTCAGGGTGTTTGGGTGCATCAATGACAATGGCTGTAGTACAACATGCTAGAAAAATTTGCTTATAACTTTGTCGGCAGCAGTAAATGCTTGCCAGTATGGTATAATTAATTTGGTACAGATCCCAGAGAATATTAAAATAATCAATTATATCAAACAAGTATCTGAAATGAATCACTGTCCAGCATTTGGAAAGGTATAACAAATAAATATTTAAAGACAACTTACGCACAGTTTTCTGTTGAATTAAGTTTGCGTATATTTTATTAGAAGGCTGCTCAAGAAGCCTTTCATAGATGTTATCCTCTTTATCACAAGCAATAGTTTTATAGATTTATCCTTTCGTTTGTCCTTTTTTTGCTGGTATATGCCTGCATTAGGGTGCTGATGTAACATTCTATAACTTCTGTTGGTTTGTTATTAAAAAAGAAGCCTTTTGATTATTTTTAGAATATTTCTTGTCAGCGAAAGTATCTTCTTTTACGGTTGATATATTTGAGTGGATCCATTATTTGTCTCTGTGGTTGTGATTCAGGAAGCTATACTTTTGGATCTCCTTAGAGTCATCAGCCATCAGCGTGCCCGGCTTGCCACATCAATTCGCACTTTGCAGAAAATTTATAGTGATGCTGACTTGGAGAATATACCATTTGCAGACTCTGTCTATAGCCGTGGTGGAGTGCCATCTAACAGGCCTCTGTTACTCATTGAACCGTCTTACAAGATCAACGGTGAAGATAGAACAAAAGGCCGTTCCTCACGTCCAGCCGGAGAACAAGACAGTAAAACCACAGCTCGGCCTAGTGCTGACACTAAAGCAGACAAGGCAGGAGCAACACCAAAGCCTGTCTCCAAGGCTAAAGGAGCACCATCAATTGAACCCAAAGCAGATGCCAAGATTGGAGAAACTCCAAATTCTGACACCAAGGAGGACCTTAAGGCTGCATTTGCATCAACATCTGATCTCAAGACAGATTATAAAGTAGGCATGAAATCACCATCAAAATCTGTCCCGAAAACAAGTTCTAATGCCATTGAAACATATAGTCCTGACCAAAAAGTTCTCGATTCAATCTCTGATAATTCGCCCCAAAACAAAAAGGTCACTGACAAGCAACAGAATATTGCAAGGCAGAGTAGCAAGTTAGATAATCCTTCAGTATCCTCATCAGATGCTGGTATTGACAAAGCAGGTGGGTTACGAGAACCTCTCCAATCAAAACAGGAAGGTGAGAAGCTGCCAGTCTCTCAGCCACCAATAGCAAGACCTGTGTTGGGAGGAAAATACAGTTCTTGGTGTTGCATTAGAGGGCTCAAAGAGAACACTACCCATTGAAGAAGGGATGACTCCATCCCCAGCAGATGCAAAAGAAATGGCTTCTGCAAGCCGGAATGGAAGTGGATCCACTGCTGAGGATAAGAAAGATGGTCAGGTTCGGTCCTCTCCTAGTACCCCTGACGAACTGTGATGTATGTGAAAGCTAACTACTCATCCCCTGAGCCATGTACTTGAATTATCTAACACTTCTCCTGACACCTACACTGTGGAGCTGTATTTTCATCAAATTGTCCCATACGTGTATATTTTCTTCTGATCACTCTTTCATTATTAATTTTCAAAATCTGTTTATCTTGAAAGGCTCGGCAATATATCATTTTCCATTTTACATTTTTGATGATTGTAGAATCAATATTGTAGAATCAACCAATATTAAAAGCAATTTGAGGCTGGTTTTGCATGGTTCATTATACCAAGATGTTGGCAAATAATCTAGGACTGCAATTGAGCAGATTAGTTGCTCTGCAAGTATACTGGCTGCTGCTCTATGGAAGCAGAGCAACATTCACGCTGTCATCACAAGTTGCCGACTATATTGCGTGTTTATCTTTTTCCCTTTTTTTCTTCTCTTGATTTCATTATGGTTAATGAATCCAGAACTCCATGAACCACAGCCTTCAAACAAAGCAAACCCATGGCTGATCTTTACGTCATCGTGCAGTTTCTTCATCTAACATGCACCGTGCATTAAAAAGTCAATTCAGCAGAGAGGAGTATGAGCTTTGACCCACCGGAATACTTGATGGAAACAAGGCCGGCAAAGGGAAAATGAGAGAAAAGGCTGAAAATTGATCATTCCCACCATTTTTAACTGTTCACCGCAAGAAGAGACGGCTTGGTTAGCTTTTTTTTTTTTCTTTCTCCCTCCAATTATTCATTATGAATGTATCTTTTAGAACAGAACGGAACATGAATCGGGTAATGGAGTATCACTCCCTTGGTTTCAGTTGTATAACCAGTCGATAATTTTATTGTGTGATTAGCCAAGAACGAGATCGACGTATCAAGCAAGTTCTTCAGTCCATGACTATATTCAATAACCCTTAAAAGGTCATTCTTTGCTCTCACCTATGGGCTAGAACCACGTGCAATTTGCAAGTACAGAAATAGAGCCACCACTTAAAAAATACGAGTATATTGAATTAGATATAGTGCCTGCCAACTGCCAAGGAAAAACTCAAATCTCTTAGCGAGGGCTAGATGTTTGATATTGACATGAGAAAGGTTGTACAGACAGCTTCACAGGCAGAGATATGCAACAAATACATTCCAGATCTGCCAACTATACGTCACATACTCCACTCCACAGTCCATACTCATAGGATCCACAATGAACTTGATGCTAACAACCCCACTCTCGATATAAATTACCACCGTCCATACACTACACAATACCAACTAACAACGCTAGCTGTACCACTTTTTATCTTAGCGGATAAATGGGGTCGCTGCTTATTTATGATGCCAATAGTACAAGCCAAAAATAATAGCTGCAGTATTAAAATCAATAAAAAACAGAAGGTACTCTCACTTCCTTCAGCACGCCCTCTTTTATGGCTTAAGCTTGGCACATGCAATCAGGTGCAGGGTATGTATATATGGACTGTTTTGGTTTCCTTAACTTGAGTTGCCCCTGCCTGTTTTGATGCCCTTCCACCACTGCCTGCCGGAATTCTGACCAACTAATGCTTTTGTTAAGGAAGAGTTGGCCCAAGAGAGCCATATTAGGCTTTATGGTCTTCAGGTTCTCAAAAGTTCGATGTCCCATCTGTTTGCATCATAGCAATTGTCATCTATTAGAGGGTTGAGATGTATATCATTAACTTAGCAGAATGCTAGAAAATCACAAAAACTGTAAAGTACTGCACTTGCACAAAATTGTTTGAAAATATTCCCCACCACCACCATCCAAAAAGACGATGAAGTCTATGCCTTTATTCCACATATCAGCTTTCTAATAGGGCACCTAAACCATCCATTGGTTAAAACACTCCACATTCAACCCAATGAGAATTGAACACATATTATCTGTTAATGATATTGAGCAGCAAAGTGGAAAGTTCTGTATCTATAAGTAATTCCAGGCTATAGATATGTGATACCACCCTGTAGACAGCCAGAGAATACTCACCAAAGCATTGTGCATATTCCCAGGAGAAGCTGAGACAAAGATGTCACTATGCATACCAACATAGTAATCAACTGCAGCTAACAAAGAAGCCTTTCCTTTTATATGGACCCTCTCCTCTGAAGAGGCAAGGCTCTTTTTGTCTTCCATCAGTGGGAACAGCTCTCGAAGGGTGGAAATCCTAGCTTCCCCACCATATACCTGAAATATGTGGCCATTTGACGAATAAATAGGGGAGAGAGTGCACCATATATATGAAGAAGTTGTGAAAAAAAGGCTAGGGGAGAAGAGAACATTGCAAAACCAAAATTCCCAGGACAAAGGACCTTGTGGGAGGCAAGATAAAGACGGGTACTATTGTCAAAACCCAAAGCTGCTAGAAGCAGTCCAATTTCTTCAGGAGTCAATGGGCAACGCCCCTGACTTCTCAACTCTTCATCAGTAAACTGAGAATTGAGAACCCTTCCTTGCCAAATTGTTTGTCGGTACTTGGCCAGAGCCAATTTTTCAGCTTTGCCCCCACCAAAATCACAGGCTGAATGGGCAGCCATATCCTGCACGTATACAAGGTAAGTGAGGAAGCCAGTAAAGAAAAATTGCAATCCTATTAAAATGAAATAGGTCAATCACATGTTAATTAGTTTTTCCAATTGTTAAAACTTGTCAAAAGGACCGGTGCAGAAAGGATGCTACAACCATGTCAGAATATTATTTTCACAACAGCATGGCCATCTCATCCTTTTCATGGACATAGCATGTATAAGCTGTACAAACAGATAGTGTACGAGGTCTAAAAGATGAAATAGATACCCTAATAGTGGAGCTTAAGGATTAGGAGAAACAAGCTCATGCATATGGAAAACTTCAAAATAACACTTACGGGTAGGAAACAAGTAGGGGAAAAGGCAGAAGGTTCAAATCAATTTGACCCCTTTTACTCTTTCTTTTAATATGCTCAATGATATTTCATACTAAAGCTTATATAAAAATCAATATCACATTGTTAAAACACAAGGATCTTAAATCTATAGGATAAGTAGGTTATACCTTATCAAACCGAAGGTGTACCACAACAAATTTCTGCGGCCTTCGTTTGTCATTTTGATCGGTGGTCTCCCTGAGATAGTTAGTGCTAAGTGCTTCACTTTCACCAGGAGGATACCTGAGGCGATGGACAAGGGCATCTCCAAGTGCTCTAATGTGCGGAACAAAGACTAATGCTTTAAAGTTGACTTTACAACGTAGTTTCTGGATCTCACTTGGCAAGTTGTCAAAAGACAAGCGGTGAGAGAATGGAGAAATTGCAGCAATCCCATAACTGTACCAAAATATGACATGTAATATAGATCGCATAAATTGGCAAGTAAGAACTAGGTTAAAATCACAAAACACAACTAACAGGTCGGTTCACATTTCCTAATTAAGTTGGAACCATAACAGTGAAATCAACTCCATATGTACATTAATTATGAATTTAACCAATCCAGAAAAGCATCAAAATTATTGAGTGTCTCATTATGCATGAAAGTGCAATATCTACAAAGGGATAGATGAAGAGAACAAATCAAGTGCATGTTTATGTCTAATGCCCCACAACAGAGTACAGAGTACTTGATCTGGTACAAAAGGTCCTTAGGCCCAAAATTTTTAAAAGCAACTAAACTGTGTATTCAAATCAAAAGGTTCAGGTTGCTACCAACCTTTCTAGTACAGGCAAGACATTCTCAAGATACCAGTTTGCAGATGCATGAACAGGTGCTCTTTTAATTCTGGTGGCTCGAATAGCAGTGGCATAATACTCTCTTGTGCTCCAGGAGAATTCATCAGGCAGTTCTTTGACAATTGAAATGTCATCCTTCAATACATTAATAAAGTGATCCACATCAAATATATCCATGAATGTGCTGCAGGGAAAATAATTACTTCAGAAAAATGCCTCCTTAAAACTGAGGCAAAAACTACACATTTCCATTTGAAATAAGAAATGAAAGGGAAAATTTCCTTCCACACAATGTACCTTGAATCTTGCCAAACAGGATTTACTTCAAGATGCGGGATCACAAGTGTTGCATTCAGTATTTTAGCAACAGCAACAGCATCACATATCTAAAACAAAAAACAAAAAAAACCCTAAATATCTGACTATCAAACTTCTTTTCAAAAACAAACAAGAGACTAAAAATATTTAATCAAGAGATCTATAAGTATTGAATGCTTTGTAATTCTTGACTCCTCTAAGTACTATAAATGCAAATGACTACCTACCCCCATTCTTTGCTGGTTCAGTCCCCCATCAAGAAATACCTGCAGATATCCTTCAGATTTCTGTGGCAATGCTGCTCAAAGTAATCGAAGGGCAAAATTCAAGAAAATTATCATGATCAGGAAATATAGTACAAAATGATTAATACCACAAACTTAAGTCTCATAACTCAGAATACTGATGATAAAAAGAATCCACAACTAGAAATCTCATTGGTGATCACTCACAAGGGGCAATTACACATTCAAGACACGGTCTCCACCCTTGGTCAGCCAAAGGAGCCCAGAGATCAGACTGCTCTCCATTGGACTGCATAGGAAAATAGAAGTAAATCAAACAGCAAAATTACAAGTCATAATACAGTCAGAAATGGAAAATAACAACATATGCATGTGCAGGCACACAAACACACAGATGCTGCTTAACAAACATCTACTCACATTTTCACGTTGTAAGGCACTCCTGAGTAAAGGTAAATGTCTAGGTTTCGGAACATTCCACTCCTGCAACCAACGTCAAAGGGCACAATTAGAAAATTCCCTTTCCAAGCCCAAGAAATAGTATAACTTCCAGCTAGTCGAAGTCCATTTCCTTCCCAAAGATCAAATTACGAGCATTTATCATGCTAACACTCAGCAGTCAGCACAAATTACTACAAGGATAATTTTATCTTCTTTTATGGTCTATTGCAAGGGTCCAAAGTCCGTTCCTTGCACAAAATCCCACTACCAATAGATTAATGGGGGAATTAGACACCGGCCAAGAGTAAAGGCTAACGAAGTATTGGTGTTACTGTTACAACAAACCTTTCTATTTTTGTGAATTTTGTGCGCAAAGGTATTCAATAAACCCAAAGAATTAGAGAATTAGCGAGGCTAACGAAAATTTACAAGAATGGAAGAAAAGGTGACTTGCTGAACATTATTTTCAATTTTCCAGTTCAGGTAAATTAACTCATATATTACCAAGACAAAAATTCCAGGTTGGCATAATTTTCAAAGAAACGATGTGATCATCCGACACTTTGCTAAATAAGCTTGCCACATAGCCACAAACTTCTGTCGGCAAAATAAACTCAAACTAATCCTCACTTCCCATTTTTAGTAAACTGGAAACCTTTCATTGAACAACCTCAAACCTCCCATTTCTCAGTTTCATGAATTTTCTACAAAAGAAAATTAGAACCCAGAACCCATTTTCAATTGAGAAAAGAGTATTTCACAACAGAAAAAGAAAAGTATATGAACATACCGAGAATGTAGAAGGGGAAGCATGGCTGAATGGAGTAAACAAACAAGGCAAAAAAACTGGGAAAAGCAACACAAATAACCCAGCAATTACTTCTCTTCTAAAAGGCTGATAACAATGACTCTGGTAATGAAACCTCATCATTTTTTCCCTTAAAGCTGAGAAACCCAGATCTCCAAAATGACCACTTTCCTCAGTTTTTTCTCTTTTTCTTTCCTTTCTCTTGGCTTTGATAGGCCTTGATAACGAAAATCACTCAAACAAGCAACACCAAAACAAAATAAATATAATCAACAGCCAAAAAGAAGAAGCTCAACTCAACAAGCACCCAACATCACATGAGTAACTCTCTCTCTCTTTCTCGTTCTCTTTTCTTTCGTTCTCTCACTTTCTGGCCTTAGTTAAGGCATCTCAAATGGACACCTGTACAGCTTTGATTATGGAAAACTGTGTCCTTTTCCAAAGGGACCCCATCCAAAAAAAGACCCCATAGATAAAGTTTAAAGCTTTTTGCTTGTGCATGAAAAAACACAGTAAAAAATTATTTTAGTAGTACATCATAAATAAGAATCAGTAAAAATCCCTTCTTTTCATCAATTTTTTCTTTTTAGGTTTGAGAAAAAAATTAGACCGTTAGGTGTTGGTGGGGTTTTTGTGAAGCTTTTGATTAAAGGTCTCATCTTTATTAGTGAACAGTAATGAGAATGTGATCAGAACACCGACACTTGCCATTGGAACTATTAAATCCTTTAAGATTGATGGTTTATGCGTAAATATGAATATGGGAGATGTGATATCATGAATCTGGGCCCCACAATGTTTCTGACAGATCGATTTTCAGTTTTGCCTAAAATTAAAGTGAACAAGTTTGTTAATTTAGGCTCCAAATTCGATGGATTTTCTCCTGCTATATTATGGTTTCTTCATATGTTCATTTCATCATAAACATATTGTAACTCATAAATATGAATATTATTTCATTGAAATTATAAAAATAAAAAAATTTGTTAGTTTTGTTGATTGATTCAATTAAAAGAGAAAACTTTGGTGATTAAAAGAAGCACCTTTCTTTATGTCTTAGTCTTCTCATCTTTTATACCCTGTCAAAGTCAGAGATGTTTTCTTCTGTTTTTGTTGCAAGTTAATTACTATTCAAAGAGTAAAAGTTGGTTTGGAGTAATAGGTTTCCATATTTTAGGTCCAAACTATAAATTGCTCTTAATTGGAATTCACCTACATGTAGCTTTTTGGGTTATGGGAATATAAAAATAAGCTGAGCTCACCCCTTCTCCCTGCAAAAGAAAAAGGGTACCTTTGAAAGGAGAATTTAACGCATCCTACAGCTGGAGAAAATTCCTTTCCATGATGCCAATGCAAATGCAATGACTCTTGACTTCTTCTTATGGTAAGGTACACAAGGTTTTGTTTGGTTCCTTCTTTATTGGACGCAAAGATATTCGATTTCGCCATCTTCCTAATAAAATGAAACATCAATGTCATCCAAGTAATGTTCTTATCATACAAACCGCGTAATATTAATGTAAGTATAAGTATTATTAGTACATAATTTCGAGATGGTATTCACTTTGATTATGTACCCTTGTACTAACTGCATATTGTGAATCACGTTAGATTAGGATTAGGTTATACTTAATGCTTATCATATATGGAAGGCCAAACCCTAAGAAGATAAGATTCCAAGAACTTTTGTGATATGAAAACGACTTCTTCGCAATGAGTCAAGGTCAATAGCCCGTCAGCCACTCTCCTGGTATTACTAAAGAAGTCTTTCAGAGGTTAAGAGGAAGAAATTATGTACTCAATCAAATTTGATAAGCTTTTTCTACAAGGGAAAGAAAGAAAAAACAATTGAGAAGAAGAGGATTGGACCAAACTTGGCAGAATTAACAACTGCTACCCTATTCTATCCACAAGAAGTAGGACTTGCAGATCAAAAGAGGTGGTTACCAAATGAGTTATCCTGGTTTGCTCTTAAATCTTCATTCTCTATTATCATAACTAAACCATTAATTACTGCTGATCTATGTCCGTTATATCATTGTCTAAAAATTAAGACCAAGCCAGATAGTCAAGACAAGTCAAATAATCTACACAAACGATGATCTAATTTGAATTTTATATTTGATTATGTATATCTAGATTCAAATACAAATTAAATTAAATTATAATTATAATTTAATCTATTCAAATCAAATCTCTTAATATTATCTTTATCTTGTAAATTTTATCTAGATAAACTATTGTTAGCTACACTTTTCACTTCATTTGTAAAAATACTCAAGATAAAATTTTATCCCTTTCTTGATACTTTCTCTTCTTATATTCCATAAGAAATAGACTGTTTTAGGGTAATGAATGTAGATTCAATGAAGCCTCCAACGACAATGACGGGCAGAAAATCTCGTAGTCCTGATTGCAGCAAAGATATTTCAAAGCCCACGATTATGAACCTTGAACTGAAAATTCGTGGGGTGCGCCAGGCCCATGCTATAGTACGAATACGATGGCTACTACTTAGATACAGTGGTATGCCAATAATCCTCTTCACATTGCGGCTTTAGGAATATTGGCAAGGAATTATTAGGATGACTTAAACCGATTGTTGGAACTCGGAACTCTGCCGACAGCTTCCTTCTGCTAGAATTTCACTCTAGGTACAACTCGATGCTAAAGGAAGAAATTCATGGCAATAAGCCAAAATCTGTGAGATTTTATGGAAAATTGTGATATCTGGGTCCCTAGGTGTTCCACTGAATCCATTGCATGCAAAAAATATGGGATCACAAGATCAGAAAATTTTCAACATTGTGGAGCTTGTGATATCAATGATTTGGGTACCCTAGGGACCCAAAGAATCCATTTCTGCCGAATCTGATACAAAGATCAGAAGTTATCCAACATGCAATGCAAATGCAAATGGATATTTTCTGATGAGCAAGTAATCAAAGTAAGGCAAGCTCTCTTGTCCATAATTTGTTGATTAATGTAAAGAATCCTTCTTTATGCCTTGCCTTTTCATTTTGTCATTCCTTGTATACTTCTTGGGATTCTTTCCTTTTTTTCTTTTTTCTTTTGCCCCATTTGATCTGCTTTGAATTCTTTGATGAAGTTTCATAGTTTGGCATAAAAACCTTTTTTTATAAGAAGAAAATCTTACCATTAACGATTTTATGCAAGATATATATAATTGTTTTATCATGGAATGAAATAATTATGAATTTTTATTGGTGGATATTAGATTGTAAGATCTTAAAATTTTCTCTTTGTTGATATGAAAACCCTTGATCATAAACTTGCACTTGAAGTGAAGGGTATCACAAAGCCCATAATCATAAACTTGCATTAGAATTGGAGGGATGCACCAGGCCCATGTTGTAGTGCAACACACAAGCGATGCTTGAGAGTTTCAATAGCAAGCTACTGATATAAACTCTATCCCTGAAAAATTAATTTAATATCAAATGAGTCAATGACTCATGTATCAGATATTAAACTGATAAGAACAGATACTACACTTGATCTTAGCCAAAAGACCGAGAAAGGTATGCTTAACTTTGTTACTTGATGCGATTTTAATATGTCGTCTCAGATCGTTGTTTGTCATGCCCAACAGTTGTGGGACTTTAGGTAATGCTCGTAAAACAATAAAAACACTTAGCTTTGAAAGCTTTCCCAGCGTTCTTATGCTTTATACTTTAACCCTGGATAATGACAAGGAAAGAAGATGAATTTGTCAAAAGGCTAGAAACAATCAGCTATAAATTGAATTATTAATATTTTAATCAACGAAAGGCTAGGTCTCTTGTCCACAATTTGTTGATTAATATAAAGAATCTTTCTTTGTGCCTGTCTTTTCTTTTTATCATTTTTTGTTTACTTATTGGAATTTTTTTTGATAAAATATTGATGCTTTTTAAATTTTAATCAAAATTTTACATGTATTTATTAATATAAAAAATAGACAATTTGTTTCAAAAATTATTATTCGTTAAGTAAACAAGTCCAATTGTTACGGTTTCATTGATATTTATGTTATTTTGTTAATGTGGTAATATCTTACGAACAATTTTTCCTTTCATTAATTTCAAAAATTACACAATATATAAATTATTATTTTATTTTTATAATTTTTTTCTTTCAAAAAAATCTTCTTTTTTATTTTTTTTCTCTCAAATGGTCGGCTAGTGGGACTCCCATCACTAACCAACCACCTTTAGGTCATGACCAAATTCGGCTAGATCTTTGGTCGTCCTTTTCTAGCTTGGGGAGAACTCAACGATGCTCCCAAGCCATGGAGGCACCATCAAGTGCTCTTTTGGGAGTTCGACCAATGGCACTCCCATTGTCGACCAACCACCTTTCAATCATGACCAGATTCAACCAAATCTTTGGTCGCACTTCTCTACCTTGAAGAGCACTTGGGGTTGCTCCCTAAGCTTGGGGAGCACCATCGAGTACTCTTTTGGGAGTCTGATCGAATCTCCAACCGCAGAGTGGTCGATCGATATCTGTTGGTCAACTTGAGAGAAAAGGAAAAAGTGAAAAGAGGAAAAAAGATGTTTTAGGTATTTCATGTTTAGGCATTAACGTCATTTAAACATTTAGAGTGAAATGCTTATTTTCAAAACTAATAAATCTACGTGTGATTATGGTTAAAAGTTAAGAATGTCTTAATATTTTACCTTTTTTTCCCCTTTTTAACATGCTTTTAATTCTTTGATGAAGCATTGTAATTTAGCATCAAAACTTTTTTGTTAAGAAAAAAACTTACCATTAACGATTTTATTCAAAATATAAATAATTGGTTTATCGTGAAATGAATTAATTATAATTTTTTATTGGTGGATATCATATCATAAGATAAATATTATCCTAACACGAGGATCCTCTTTTATGATATCAAAAACCATGATCGTAAACTTGTATTATAATTGAAGGGTATCACAAAGCCCATGATCATAAACTTGTACTAGAATTTGAGGGATGCATTAGGCCCATTGTCATGACCCTCACATGGACATGAGTCTTACATCGTTGAGATAATACTCTCAGCGGGTTGAGTTACAAAGTCTCACATCGAAGAGAAACTCCCAACTGGAAGTAAGGGAGAATGTTATGGTCCTAGAGAGGGAGCCATAAATCTCATATCAACTATGTATTAGAGTGATATTGTAAATATAATGGTTCACACTACGTTCAATCTGTGAGGCGTCTTTTGTGGGACAAAACTGCGAGGCCAACTGGCCAAAGAAAATAATAACTCACAGGGGTTGGTGTAGACCGTGACAATTGGTATCATAACAGACTTTGAATACTAGCGATGTACCACTGAAGACAGTGGATCCTTGTTGAAATGGGAGAGGATATCACAATCCTTGCATAGATGTGAATCTCACATTGTCAAGATAATGCTTCCAACAAGTTGAGCTACAAAGCCTCACATTGAAGAGAAACTTCCAGCGTGAAGTAAAGGAGGATGTTATGATCCTTGAGAGAAACTCTCAATGGGAAGTGAGGAAGGATGTTATAGTCCTAAAGAAAGGAGCCATGAATTCCACATCAACTATGTACTAGAATTAAAGTTCACATCACTTTCAACCTATAAAGCCTCTTTTGTGGGACCAAACTGTGAAGCCAACAGGTTAAAACGGATAATACCTCACAAGAGTTAGTGTGGACCGTGATAATTAGTATCAAAGCATACTCTAAATACTAGCGATGTGCTACAAATGATAATGGGCTCTTGTTGAAGTGGGAAAGGATATCACGGTCCTCGCGTGGATGTGAATCTCACATCATTGAAATAATGCTCATAACGGGTTGAGTTATAAAGTCCCACAACGAAGAGAAACTCCTAACGGGAAGTAAAGGAGGATGTCATGGTGCTAGAGAGAATCCCCCAACAGGGAGTAAGGGAGGATGTCATGGTCTCAAATAGGAGATCCATAAATCCCACATCAGTTATGTACTAGGTGATATTGAGAATATAAAGGTTCACGTTACCTTCAACCTGTGAGATGCTTTTTGTGAGACAAAATTGTGATGTCAGTAGGTTAAAGTAGACAATACCTCACAAGAGTTGGTATAGACCATGATAATTGGCATCAGACTAGACTCTAACTACTAGTGATGTGTCACTGAGAATAGTGGGTACTTATTGAATTGAGAGAAGATGTCACGGTCCTCGCATGGACATGAATCTCACATAATTCGCATGGACATGAATCTCACATAATTGAGATAATACTCTTGGCGAGTTGACCTACAAAGTCTCACATCGAGATAAGGGTTTACATCACCTTCAACTTATGAGGCGCTTTTCATGGGATAAAGCTGTGAAATCAGCGGGTCAAAGCAGACAATATCTCACAGGAATTGGTGTAGACCGTGACACCCATGTTGTAGTGTAACACATAGGCAATGCTTGAGAGTTTCAATAGCAAGCTACTAATGTCAAAGCGGACAATATCTCACAAGAATTGATATATATCGTGACACCCATGTTGTAGTGTAACACATAAGCAATGTTTGAGAGTTTCAATAGCAAGCTACTAATATAAACTCTCTCCCTAAAAAATTAATTTAATATCATATGAGTCAATGACTCATTTATCAGATATTAAACTAATAAAAACAAATTCTACTGTTAATCTTCGCCAAGAGGCCGAGAAAAGTATGCTTAATTTTGTTACTTGATGCAACTTTATATGTCGTCTCGTACCGTTGTTTGTCATGCCTAACAGCTGTGGGACTTTAGGTAATGCTCATAAAACAATAAAAACACCTAGCTTTGAAGCCCTCCCAACGTTCGCGTTCTTATGCTACGTACTTTAACCCTGGATAATGACAAGGAAAGGAGATGAATTTGTGCTAGAAACAATAAGGTATAGTTTCACTACCAAATGGCAGCCTTTTTATTTCATAGAGGATCAAGTTCCTCGTGAGAGGTCTTTGGACATGGCAATTATTGAAAAGATTCACTAATGGGTCCATATTGTTTTGCAAAACTTTTGAACATCTAAGCGGATGCCACCAAGTGGGAATTTATAATGCCAAAAAAAAAAATACTCTACTTCTTCTTCCACGGAAGGGAAAGTTTTACTCGTGGAAAAATGTCACTCTTGGTTGGACTGACACATGATAATTACCCATTATGGTCTTTGTCCTGAGTGGCAGTATATTTGTACTAAAATTTAGTCAAATTAAAAGTTTTATTTTATCCTTAATGGAGATCAAGATAATAGATAAAAAAAAAAAAACTGAAAGCTTTGTTTTTGTTGTTTTGACAGCGGAGAGGGTGACTTGAAACGCTTTCCTTGTGCGATTGCAGTGTAGCATTAAGCAATTTGAGTTTACATGTTTGAGACCCAGTCCGACAAAGCCAATCCAGCCCACCGATATTTGGGCTCAAGGGAGATCCAATACAGGGAAATAGCGCAAAATCATTTAAGCTAAAATGTGAATATAATCTGATCAAACTGCAACAGTAACAATTCTAACTCTAATAAAACTGCCATCTTCTTGTTCAATTTGCATGTCAATCTCTTCTTCATTTCTTTTTTTTTATTTTTCTTTAAAAATTAAATATTATTTTGAAAATAAGTAAATTTTAAAATTTAAAATTCTAAAATTTAATATTTATAAATTTAAAAATACTTATTTTGAAAAAAAAAATTAAACTTTTATATTGACATATTTATAAAATAATATTTTGTAATTAAGTGATAATATATAAATATTATAAACTGACATTATATCAAATATAATATTTTTTAAATTATTATCATTGTCAACGTGACATTCCAGTAAAGGAAATAAATAAATTATTGAGTATTGACAAAAATAACTAACTGTATCCAATATCCATTAAAAAAAATATAGTTGATCCCGATGAACCAATTAAGCAAACGACTTAGGTGAAATAAAATAACATTATAAAGCAAGAGAATTGAAGTACATGTTAGTGTTTAAAAGCCTGATGCCTATAACTATGCATTTAATGTAGATGAAAATTTCCAACTAATACATTTTATAAAAATGTTCATTTATCAATCATGTGCACACATGGCCTGATTTATTGGGTTGCTAGAGTTGCCACGTGGTTATTTTTTATTTGTGCCAAAATATAGAAGTAGCTGCATGTTTTGGTCACCCAAAAAAAGAAAAGAAAAAACAACGCGATTGGGTTAGTGGGATTGTGCGCATTGAGTTGTGTCCGAATTGGTCTTATGTTTCAATTAGAGTTTAAATTATGGACGGATGATCTTAAAAGTTAACAGTTTAAGTATCCAATAAAAAATCACCATCTCGCATTTTGTTAATAACCCTCATTCAGTTTATTATCATTTATATTAAGGAAAATGATCTATAAAATCAAGTAAAACGGCACCGTAGCTTGTAGATGAAAGTAATTAAACTTAAATATTTAATAGGTGGAAATTGTCAGGTGGACAGAAAGGTGGCAGTTGAGCAGCTTGCCAATCTGCCAACTACATTTCATTAATTTCTTACTTTGTTTTCTTTTTTTCTCTCTAGGTATTTATTGTTTCAGTTTCCATTCACCCCCATTCCTCTGTATAACTTGCTCTACTCTCTAGCTAAGCTAGGTCTTTTGTTCGTACAAGTCCATTCTCTCTCTTTTCGCTGTGTTTCGAAGTGTCCTATCTGTCATGGCCACCCTTTTCGCTGCTCTCAGGCGCCTCTACCTTTCCATCTACAATTGGACCGTCTTCATCGGCTGGCAAGCATGCTCAGATCCCACTCTCTTATTCTCTCAATTTTCCACTTCAAATTTTGAAATTTCTTAGTTTACTTTTTCAGGTTTCAGGTTCTGTTTTTGGCGTTGAAGTCGTTGAAAGAATCGGGCCATGAACATGTCTACAATGCCGTTGAAAAGCCTCTCCTTCTCGCCCAATCCGCCGCCGCTTTAGAGGTTCCTTTGTTCTTCACTCCGGTTACTTTCACTGAATTTTCTTTCCACGTGCATCAGTAAAATTGACTGTCTTTCTTTTAACAGATTCTTCACGGTTTAATAGGTGAGCGCTCTGTTCTTCTTCCTATTGTAATTTGTAATTCTTGAGCTAATTTGATTTCGAAAAAAATCAATTTTGAATTTTGTTTTGTTAATTTTTGAAGGTCTGGTTAGGTCGCCAGTGTCATCAACTCTGCCACAAGTAGGATCAAGATTGTATTTAACTTGGGGAATTTTATGGAGTTTTCCTGAGGTAAAACCCAAAAAGAATAAATCTTATATTTACCATCTTTACTTTTATATCTCATCTTAATTTTTAGTTAAAATTAAAATGGTGACCGTGATTGCCAGATTCGGACCCACATTCTTGTTAGCTCGTTGGTCATCAGTTGGTCCATAACAGAGGTAGAATTGATTGAATTCTGCTTTTCATTTTTTGTCCACACGTGTAGTTAAAATTAGCAACTGTAACTGGTGATGATCGCAAGTTGAAACAGAATGAAAAAAATTACTCTGCATTTGTTGGTCAATGTTTTTGTTGTTGGGTTTGAGGTCTTATTGGCAGTGTTTAGAGTAAAAGATAGAAAGAGCTTCCCTGCATGTAATCTTATTTAGTTTCATCTTTTGAGGCGTTTTGTTGGTTAAGTTAATAAGTTAAGACTGCTATTTCTAACTAGGATTGGGAGCTTATTTCCAAATTCATGATTTTACTTTTGCTGAAGCGAGGAATGTATATAGTTGATTCTGAAGCATTTGCATTTATGTTATATTGTGCTTAGAACTGAGTATTGCTGCTTGTGCTTATTGTTTAAGTTTACTGATCATAGACTCTAGTAAGCCATTTGCTCAGAAGTAACGTTTCTCTGTGCATGAATGATGGAAAATCTCAGTATTATATAGTCCTCCGATTTTTTTATAAACATTGACACCATACTGATTTTTTTTTTTTTGTGATTTCTTGTAATTACAGATTATTCGCTATTCTTTCTTTGGCATGAAGGAGGCCTTTGGTTTTGCACCTTCATGGCATTTGTGGCTTAGGTATATAATACATGCGTGCTGGTCTCATTAACTGGAAACAAAGTGGTTGAATCCTTAAGTGGTCGTTTTGCTAATAGTCAATTTTTTTATGCAGGTACAGTTCCTTTTTGGTTTTGTATCCAACTGGCATCAGCAGTGAAGTTGGTCTGGTATATTTTGCCCTGCCATATATCAAGGTAATGAATCGATGACATATGATGCTAAAAGTCTGCTAATGTGATCTACATCACAACTACTTTCACCCCACTTTATAAGCCATGCTAAATGCTTGATATATGAGTTGAAATGGAGTTTTCTCTGTTGATGGTTATCAAATAAAGTTTTTATACTGTTCGTGTCTCATATTATTTGCTAAAGAGTGTAATTTGAATGACCAAAAGACAGTTAGAATGGTTGGTCATCTATGGGCAGAAATGAAAGTTCGCCTGTATAAACATGTGTTCTAACGTTAGCAAATTGAACATGTTTAAATGTTAAATTTAACCTCTAAATGAATAGGATAGATGACAAGGTTGTGAGACAAAAGGATGGCTTTTCTGATACAATTAGCTATTTGCTTACACTCCCCTTGCCCCTTTTTTCACTTGAAAGTTTGCAAAAGCAAAAGGATGGCTGGTCTGATACTAGCTGTTGATTTGCTTAAAACTCATTCAACTGTCTTTAGCCCTCTCCCCAATCACTTCTTAGAATTTTGTACCAATAAAAGTGGTAAAAGCATCTTCTTTATGCTCATTGATTGAACTGGTTTATCTGCAGGGTTCTGAGAAGTATTCTGTAAGAATGCCAAACAAGTGGAATTTCTCTCTTGATTACTTCTATTTAGCAATTCTTGCCCTTGGATTCTATGTCCCGGGTATGGACTTAGCATTCCTCTATTTGACATCTTTTTCCATGCTTGTTTAGATGGCTCGTCTGCAATTATTTGCTGCCACTTACTCATCTGCATGGCATAATTTGTTGCAGGTAGTCCTCACCTGTACCGTTATATGCTTGCGCAGAGGAAGAGAGCTCTTTCCAAATCGAAAAAGGAGTAGAATGGAATCAAGATGTGTAATGTTGTGTTCATTATTTATCCAAACCTTGTGCATGTATCATCTCATTCTTCTTCTTTTTCTTAATTATTGCCTGTAGCTAAAGTGTTCCACGATCAGCCTTCTCCTTTAATATGATGGTGTAGATGCAGATCAAATCCCAAATGTTAAGTTTCGTGGTTTGGCGTATCCTTGAACCTCCAATTTCATAACTTCCTTGTCAACTCTGCCGCTCCTAAAATTCCACTTTTGATACAAACAAAATGTCATTGAACCCACCTGTTTAAGCCTGCAAGATTAATTGTAATGGACTGGGAAGCTGCAAGTTTTTAGAAAGACTCAAAATTGGGACCTAGCTTCCTTCCAACTTGGGAGTGGACCTGAGCTGGATTGAAATTTGAGCATAGTTCAGCTTGTTGTCAAGCCTGTTCGAACTCTAGATTTTGCAAGCCCAAGATTTGGTGGGCTGTATGTGAGAGTAACATAGCCGGCAACATTGTCATTGTGGCTTTAAAAATGTCTAGTCTTATCTCTAAGGGTTTTTTCCTCTTTCAGATTATGTTAAAATTAAGATCATGAACGCGATCAGAGACATTATGCCAATGCTTTGAATAAAACCAAGGCGAATATGTTAATATTCAGTCAACATACAAGTGTGTTCCCTTCCAATATGCACAATTTGTCAACCCCAATCTTTTGGGAAAAGCTGTTCGGTAGAATCTTCTAATCAATTGAAAAGAAATTGACATGAAGATCAGAAAGTTGTCCAAATCTGCTGTAATCTTGGAACGGAATGTAATGGAAAATTTTAACAACTTTAGTACGTGGGAGTCATGTGTTTTAGTATGATCTCAAAGTTAGTTCGATCCAAATGACCTATTCCTCCTTGGCTAGACTCAGAACAAGAATGGATTGGATTCTGGGACAAGCGAGCCCGAATGCTTGTCGAAACTCATTATTTTTTCCTGTATATGATACGTTTTCGTTCCCTTGTGTATAATACGAGTTTAGCTCCATAGATGGGGAAGTCTTGAAAATTGTAAACAAGGCATGAATTAGTCTAGTAATTAAGGATTCAATTGGAAGTGACCTAATCAACTAATCAAGATAACTGATCAAGTTAGGTAATATAGAAAAACAAGATTACATTGCAAGGTTGTCGGTAGACAGGAGATTGGTTTAGAGGTCTGTAAATTCAAACCGAATTGAAGTGAGTTCGATTAATTCGATGTTCGGTTATTTGGATTAAATATGTTCAATTACAACGATTTAATCAGTTCGATTTTTTATTTAGAAAATTTCCAACCGAACTAATCGAAGTGGAAAATGCTTATATAAAAAGAGTTAATTTTATTAATTACACAAGTCTTTTTTCAAAGAAATTTCAACTTTTATTATAATTAAGGAGTGAAGAAATTATACTTAGAATCATGTGAATTTAAGCTCAAGCAAGTAAATCAAATATTGTTTAATATCAAACATATATCTAATTTTAGAATATTTTTCATAAGTTTGATTTGTGGTAATCAAACTGAACTAATCAAAATAGTTTGATTTTTGATTTTTCCATTCAGTTTCGGTTTTTATAGAAGAGGTTTGATTTTTTCAATTTTGATAAATTCAGAATCAAACTAACCATTCAATCTCTTTGCACACCCCTAGATTTGTTCACCAAAAAAGAAAGAAAGAGAGGAGGCTGAGCAACTCTGTATCTGTGAAGTAAAAGAGAAATATAGTGCTGCCTAGGTTCGATTTATTTAAGGATAACAAACTTTTTCGCTTATTTGCATCCCTAATTTTCTCTCGATTCCTTGCTCATCATATTTGATTCTATCCGCAACTTAAGAAGGTATGCAAATATGTCCATACCAAAAAAAAAAAAACTTAACCAAAATCATCAAAATTGTTAAAGCAAACATTTAGTTCTAATAATTTCAGAAGGAAAACGTAATTATCAATAAATATATTCATAATTATATCTTACATGATGTTCAGTTATCCAGTGCCAATGCCACAGCACCATAGTTGCTTAGCAGGATGAATTAACAGAGTGCCTTGGCAAAGCTAAGATTTTTGGATGAGTTGCTTTAATTACGAGATACTACAATTAGGAGGATAGGAAAGGGAGGCCATTGAGTGCTTTAAGCCAAGTATCATGTTCCAAATTTGGTCTTTCAAAGTTACACATTAAACTTTTATACCCACATACATCAAGAGGTTAGCTTTGCATTTCATTAATTTCAAGTCAATTATATCTTGCTAGCAAGTTGATCTCCTCCAACCTTTCGCAATTAACCAGAATATGGCAACCTGCAATAGATCAAGACAAACTGTTTTGAGAAAAAAGAAATGGATTTGGCATTGCTTTTACAGTGATTATACAGTTGTATATACGTGCATGTCCGCCGGTACATTGCTACAATGCTACTCACCCTAGCTTCAAGGACGTATCGGAGCTTTCATAGTCATGTGGAGTTCCATTAGAGGCACAAACGTTGGTCACAGACTCTGATGACTGGCCATCCTCGCCAAACACAATCTCTGAATCACTAGCAATTTGTTTTCGGCCATTGAATATCTGCAACACCTTCAGTGATGAATGCTTATAGCTACTAACAAGTATACAAGCATCAAATAATAGAAGAAGGAGGGAGAACCATACTTGCAGCTTCAATCGTTCGTTTTCTTCCATCAAATGCATTCCCTGCATGTTTAGAGACAGAAATTGCTGAAATATAGCTATAAGGTATTTGAGTAAACATCACCTACAAAGTTACATGATTCCATACTTCTAAAACTTTATGTTTAATAAGAACGGGCTTCACCATTGTTCATAGCATTTTTCCTCCATAGCCAATAAAAGAATTTTTATTGGATATTTTTATTGCAAGTTCAATTAGTTAAGAAGTCTCTCCATGCACCTAAAAATTGGAATAAATGTATTCCAAGATGAACTAGAATCTGATTAATTGTACAGACAAACATAAGATTGTTTGCTGATCTATGCACAAATGAGTATGTGTACAATTGCCTACCTTTGTCCTTCGAACTTAACTTTCTCCTAAGCATTATTATTTAATTGATTATGCCAAGTCGTAGACAGTATTATAAATATAGAGACATGAATTCTAATTCCATGATGACAGTTACTATAAGCCACGCTATTTATATATGTACTTCCTCCTTTTTGTCAGTCTCAGGATGTAGGTTACAATGTAATGTACTGACCTTTCTTTGAAGGTCATTGATTTCTCTCATAATCTTTTGACCCTGAAATACATTTAAGAAAACAGTAATTAGAGATAAGTAGAAATGGCTACAGATTGGACAAAAGTTGCAGACACTTAAAATGTATAAACCTTTTTCTCTATCACACGGCTCAATCCAGATTCCAGAGACTTTTCTAGCTGCTGTAGTTCTTCAATACTTAATCCTTGGAGTTCCTCACCCCTCATTTGCCTGTTTTAGGCCAAATCATTTTGTATCCACACACATAATATGCACAAACCAATAAGAAACAAAACAGATGCATACCTCAGCTGATGACTTTTCTCAGCTACTTCCTTACTCAGCATGGACTGGTTGCCGTTCTCTACAAGCTACGGATCAGGAAGAGGGGAAATTAATAATTCTCTATGACTGATAAACATAAGTAATGGGACTTTATATTTTCCATCAAAGGATTTGTGCCATCCCTGGTTGGATAATGATAATTCAATTCATAGCTCACAAGTAAATTCTTCTATAATGTGTAGAACAGAAAAAATATATTGAAATTTTCTCAAGTCATGGTTTGATTTGTGATTCTTTCATGTGAAACAAGGGGCTCACCAATGAAACTTGCCCCACTATTAAGTCTATTAAGAACTCCAATTTTTCATATTTAGATCCCCCAAGTAATTTTCCTCCCAATTGAGTAACTACTGAAGTAAGAACAAAAAGGGCAGAAAGAGAGGAAAGAAAACAAAATAACCTGCAACTCAAGAGATGGTTGTTCCAGCTTCTCAAGGTTCTTTGAGTGCAAGTTGTGCCTCTCTAATATCTCCTTCATGCTTCAAATTAGAGACAAAATTATCAGTTCTCTGATGTCAACCTACAGAATGTTTCATATCAGATCACTTGGGAAAAATATGTACACCAAAACTTTCAAACAATTATAGTTCCTTTCCACTGTTTCATTCCACGCTTCAATATAGGACACTAGGCTGCCATGAAAGGGAGAGAAAAGAGAAGAGGCATTTGGCTGGAAGTGTCCAATCACATTTAAGCTGTATGAGCTTTAATAGAGGCAATCATGGACAATGCAGCAACATTTGGTTTTTACCCATCAAGACAAAGATGCCAAAGACAGTTAAAGTTAAACATGTAACAACATCTAGTGATGATGATATGGCCTACAGGCTATAGAGTTACTTTTCTTGGTTTAAAAAGACAAGCCACAGCAACTCAAGTAGTATTTTATGCAGAAAATGCATGAAAAGTTAACCCTATGTAGCGTACATAATTCTAAGCAAACCAGATGGCAAAATCATTCAGAAACAAATAGAAGATAACAATAGTCATTATCCACAAAAAACTTGGCTCAGATTAATTAACTATAAAGAGACCTAATTATGGTTTCAACAATATGGCCTCAATATGCGGTCAAAATTACACAAGCCATGTAATGAAGATAATTTTCGTCCCATAATGCTTCTTCTACTGGAAATATTACCTATTACTATTACAGATTTAGGGTTATTTAGCAAAGGCTAGAAATACTTTGGTCCATGGCATCTGGTATGTATCTTTACATGCATTGTCTATGACTTAACAGTTAAATCTTACTGAGTGCCAGTGGTAAGGATACAAGGCGCTCTGCGCATTGAAATTTAATACTTAGAAAACAGAAAATCCTCAAATATTCATTTCTTATTAGAATGAGAAGAGTAGAAGGAAAAAATCTATATTAAAAGAAAAAAGCTATAATCAACTAACTTCTACAAACAAAATATCCTCAAAATGGCAACGACATATATATATAACCAATCCATAACAGTTCTAGACAACAAGGATGCAACTTTAAACAGTGCTATTCTTTTTTCTTGGGGGAGGGTGTGGTGAAAATGAGGAAAAGGAGGGAGAACAATAGAACAGCAATAAGAATTTAAGATTCAATTCAGAAAATCTACCACTAAGAAATGCCAAGTGAAGTTGTTAAATTACTTCATTCTGCCCAACCATAAAGCTGACCATTAACTTGAGAAGACAATTTAATAAAACAATGACCAAAGTAATGAAAATGGATGGAGACATTTGACTTTTGTTGGAGATAGGAAAATAGCGTAACTACCCAAATTAAATGAATAGACAAATAAAATGCAAGAAATCTGACAGCCCAAGAATAAACAAAAATTTAACTATAAACCATAACTGAACATTACCATAGAAACAAATTACAACATCTCCATGCGGTACAAAATGTTGATGCAGTAAGCAACAAAACATATCAGTGCTATCATATCCGGCATAACTTTATAATGAATCAACCACAAGGTTATTCAAGTTAATTTCCACAGAACCAACCTTCAACTAGATGAGATTAATAATATCCATAACATACTTCCTATTGCCAAATTGACAATTTATAAAATCATGGTCGAAGATATATGGTTCTATGCTAATGGTTGGGGGGTTGGTGGGAGCTCATCTCGATATTCTATCATGATCATCTTCTTCATTTTCTAATTAGGCCCACCTTTTCTTTTGGTTCAGTACACCAAATTCTGAGACAAACAATGAACCCTTGACCAGTGCCAGTCGAAATTGACTATCTTTGTTTGCCAAACCCTTCCGAGCTTTCTGATTTTCTAAGTGGCTGGACACGATCAACCATCAACCATATTAATAGATTCTCAAGACAAGTTTCTAACATTTTTTAAATAACAACAGAATCCCCAAGCATGGAAACACGGCAAAATAAGAAAACATATATATTCTTAGATTATCACCATAGTCACGTTGACAAAATAAGAAAACAAAATATATGCGAACAAGATGCATACAGCAGCTGTCTTCTCTCCAACACTTTATGTGTAAATCAAAGTTCCTCATCAAATTTTCACAGAACTGTCACATCTTGTCATAGAAAAAGTTTTCAATGCTATTTCCGGCATTGAAACTCTGCAAGACGTTCTGATGCTTATAAACTGGGCATTCCCACGCAAACAATAAAATGGTAACTAAACAAAAAGGAGAAGCCTTCATCATGTGGTAATCTTTAAACAAAACCAGTTTCCAATCATCTACTATAAGGTTTCTTCTCTTATTAAGTAAATTAATTCGTTCAGACACACACACAGAACGAGAGAAGAGAGAGTTGAGGATAAGCAAAAAACATATACTTGCATTAAAAAGGCAGACATCTAAGTTATAATTATCCATTAGCTAAGATGACACTAATTCCCAAACAAAGAAATGGCGAAGCAAAACTAGTTCTACCATGGTCAGGGATCTATAATGATCCCAAATTGAATTTACCACTTAAAGTAGTGCTTCCTAGTTTCTGACTGCTGGTTCTTCCCGTTAGGAACTATTAGCGGATAATTATGACGACCACAAATTTATATGTAAATGCATCAGGTTAACTTGTATGAACGTCTTTTCCTTCTTGCACACTATAGTAGCATTATTGTCCAAGTACATTATAGGTGTTTCCTGTTATACTTACTGGTGTTAAAAATAAGTGCGTCAGTCCTTCAGAGACCAATGTTTGCTCACGTGAGAGCCAGAGAAAGGAAATCTCCAGTTTCAGAAATGAGAAAAAGAAGGACAAGACTCATAGAAACAAACAATGAACAACAGCATTAGAAATGTATACTAACCTTCCAACAAACCACAAAGTTTTTTTTTTTTTTTATGGAAGTACAAAAGGACTGATACTCCCTCAAAAGTTTCGCTGAAGAAAATTTGTAGATTGACAAAACAAACTAAAAACACTACGGAAAAGGAGTAAACTACATAGACAATGGATCAACAAACAAATATCCCCACCTGACACTATTACAGTGTCTCTACACCAACACCACCATAAATTCAAGCTTATCTTCTTCCTGTGCAGTAACACATACAGATCCACATAAAATGATAAAAATGATAAAATACAAAATAGACGAATTCCTCATCGATATCTGAGACTTCCATTTACAATTCTGACACAAACAACAAAATATCCAACCTATAGTATACAGATACTCTCTTCCATACCCCGATAAATTTAAAACCGTTTTCATTCCCATCAAACTTACTGATTTTTATTTAAAAAAAAAAAACAAAAATCAGACGAAAGAACAAACTTCCTCCTCTCAAGGATCTAAACAAGCACAGGCGTAAAAGGTAAAAACTCGTCATTTTTCTCAAAGTTCAAAACTTTGTCCCTTTTCCCACACCAAAGACTATAATTTTACAACTACAACATGATTTATACATAAAAACAATTACAAAAACAAGTGTTACAAAGAGTGAAATAAAGAGGAAGAAGGTACCTTGAGCTAGCATACTGAAAAAGCTTGCCAGTAGATGAGAAAATGACGAGAGCAACATCTGCATCACAGAGAATAGAGAGCTCCTCAGCTTTCTTAAACAACCCTCTTCTCCTTTTGGAAAACGTCACCTGCCTAGCTGTAGCGTTATCAATTTTCTTGATCTGAATCTTCTCTCTTGCCATTTTTTTTTTTTTGTTAACTTCTTCGTGTTCTTCTTTTCTCTACCTCGTGTCTTCCTAAATAAAACCACCAAAAAAAAAAGTTGTCTTCGGTTTTTTAGAGCACTTCTCCAATCAAACTTCCATTTAGAGAATGAACCAACATCTAATCAAGTAAAACTGGAAACCCCAACAACAAAAAACAAAGAAAAGTTTCTATAAATAGAGTTAGTAATAATTAAAAAGAAAAAAAGGAAAGGTAAAAAGGAACAAGTCTGGGTTAAAATGGCGGCATTTTGCCAAATTTAGCGTCAAGTGTTCAGAGACAAAACCCTAGAAGGAAGAGAAGAAATGAAATGAAAAGGACCCAACTTGAGTTGAGATCCAAAACAAAGAACCAAAAAAAAAAAAAGAAAGGCAAAAACCCCAAATTGAGTTTTTGAAAGTGGCAAAAGGAAGCCGGAAGAAGAAGAGTAAAAAATGATTGGTTAGGAAGGTATATTAATTTATTTCATATTAACTTACCAGTTTTGGTGGGTCTTTGGGTGTTGGTTTCGGTGCCAGAGGTTGTTTTTCTGTTTCCGAGCTTGTTAAAAAGCCACCAATGAAGGGTTGAGAAAGAGGCAGAAAAGGAGAGAGAGAGAGTGAGTGAGAGAAGAATGTGGCTTTGGCCTTTGTGGTTGTCCAAGAAAGTGTGAAAAGAAAAGACCTTTGCTTTGGTCAGGGAAAAAGGAAGACCCTTTTTAGTGAAGCGGGGAGCTTTTTCTTTCTCCTTCCTCGTCTTTTTAGCTTGACTTGCTGAAAATGGGACTGAAGGGACTGCATTTGAGTAGCAAGTTTGAACAGATGGGGCACAACTCACATATCATAAAACTATAGGGCTTTATTTATAAATTTGTGAAAATAGCAGTATTCTTATTTTTCTTCTTTTTTTTTTTTCTATTCTTCATTTATAGGAGTACATTTTCATCAAATTTATTTTGGTTAATAGTTTTGCAAATCACAAAACAGAAAACCTTTAAAATACTAATGACAATCACTCTCCATAAATTTTTTTTGACTTTTTATTAAACATAGATACTAAGATTTTGAGATGACAATTTCTTGATTAGTTTATATATTGCTTCTTTTTTTGAAAGGTGGTTAGTTAATATATTGATGAACATCAATTGTTTTCTTAAGATTGAAACACAAAACATTCAAATCACAAATAAAAATTAAAAGAGAACAAATTTTAAATATTGCAAAATTTGCATATTTTCTCTTTTCTACTTCCTTTTTTTCCTTCTTTTTCACTAGTTTACCTTCTTTCCTCCTTGATTTGAAAATGACATCCGTTAATCTTAAAGCACTATTATAAATTTTAATACATCTACCTTATCCAAGCCTGATTAACAATATCGTATTAAATTTTGAATCCATTTATTTAGTTGAAAATGTTGAAAGTACTTTGACTGAATCCAAATTCAATAATAAAAAATAAAGTTTAATCATCTTAATGTATTTTATTAATCAAAATTTGAGTTAATAAATTCAAAAAGTAATTTATATATTTAAAAATATGTTATATTTGATGCACTGTCAGTATATAGCTTCTATATGTTATCAGCTCAGCAAAATGTGCCACCTCATTAAAATAAAAAATTATAAAGACTTAAAATTAAATATTAAAAAGCTTATAATAACTAATTAAACAAAAAATAAAATATTTTCATTTTTCTATCTCTCTCAACCGATCCTTTTCTTGTTCTCCTTCTCTCTCCAACTCCGTCATCTTCTTCTTCCATTAAAATTGGGTTTTGTAAAATTCTGCAAATTTAAGAGCAATTTTTAGATTATTTTCTTATTCTTTTGAAAACTTAAGAGAAATTAAGGAAATATACTTTCCAAAAAATAAAATTGAAGAAACAAGATTCAAATAAACAAACCTTATTAGTAGAATTTTATTAAGTTAACAATTTTGCTTCTAAATAACAAGATTAACCCAAAAATTTTTCTTTTCCTGTAAGCCATTTCCCACACCTCTTTGCTGTTATGTTGCAAAGGGGAATTTACTTTCACTCAAATACGTTGATTTTGAAACCCTTGTAGAATGGTCAGTAACATCCCATCTAAACATGATTGATCTTCAATTAAAATCTTGAAAAGATGAAATTTAGTTAAAAGTTAAAATGGTTATGTAACATAGTATGAACAATGATTTTGGTTCAAATACCAAAAAGCATATGATTTGGTTTAACATCTCATATTTAAACTTATTAGCATTTTAGATTTTAGTAAAATGGTTAAATAACACCTCAAAAGAATTTTGATTTTCATAGGAATTTAGAGTTTTATGATTGTATTTAATGAAAAAAAAAACCTAATGCCTATGAAAAAAGAACAATAACTTTTCAGATATTGAGACAATGACTGAATATTATTGTTGATAATGAGTCTGTTTAAGACCATCATGCCTTTTTCTGTTTAAGACCATCGTGTCGTTTTCTGTTTAAACCATGGCTGGACTTGTGCATGTATAGGAGCAGATTTCGTCGGTTTACATGAACTTTGTGTAATGTTTGGCTGAAAAGTTTTTGTTTTGTTGATTTGATCCATGGGTTTGGATGGGATTAGCCAGCCAAACCCTATACCAAACTGCTTACCCTAGCTTCAATTACAATGTTTCGAGGCTTGAGAGTAAGGATAGATGGGACGAATTTTACACCAATTAGACATAATAATTCACTGTCGAGTTAGTATTGATATTTTACATGAGGATGGCAATCAGTATCTTATTACAAGATACCTGTGTATATTTGATTCGATTATATATAATCAAAATACTTTATAATTGAATTTATGATGAATTCGCATAGTGATTTCATTATTCTATAGAGTTTGGGTAGGGTTTGGGCACCACTACTTGGATATCCGTTATCCAAACTTGATTTTAATTATTAATATTTATTATTAATTATAATAAATTAATATATTATATTTTACAAACATTATAAGCAATTTTTTTTGTTAAAAACTAACAAATATATGAAAAGTATAGTTACTCTAATTATTAATGTGATAACATTAATATATTTAAATTAAAAAATATTAAATTATTATTTATGTTTAAATAATATGAATATCATATTATATTATAAATAAATATAATTACTATTATATATATACCTTTAATATAAATATCTTTACTTTATATGTTGTGTTAATATTATAAAAATTATAACTTATAAAATTATTAATTATAATAAATATGTCATTGTTTATATAAACTTATAATATGTATAATTAAATAGAGCTTTCGAGATTAAAATAATTTTGGAATGTAATTATTTTTTTAATTTCATGAAATTAAAGATAAATTCATATAATTAATTAAATTAATTCATGAAACTATGATTATTAATTAACTTATAATATCTTTTAATATATATATAGTTTATATATTGTGTTAATTTATAAGAAATATAATTTATATTATATATATACTAAAATAGTTTTAGTATATATATACTTTAAATATAAATATATTTATTTTTTGTTTTGTGTTAACAT